>NC_056742.1:306190201-306490201 GCF_019279795.1 Protopterus annectens | reverse complement strand
ACTCTCCTCGAAGTGGGAACTCTGGGCTTCAGTATACACTTTCCTCCGAGGTAAAACTGCCAAACACTATGCAATTCGAGGCCATAGTGCAGACCCACTGCAACTGTGCCCTGAAATTACCACATGAAGAACAAACTTAAGTACCAGAAAGGACATACAGCAAAAGATAGCTGCTTCATGGTTTAGAGCTAAATGCCAAAAAATGTTGCCAAAGTACCAAGAAAGAAAATCTAATCACAAACAAATTAACGCGAAGGCGGATAAGTTAGAAGTAATGAGAAAATCGTGCACCCAATTCACCCCAAGAATTGCAGAGAATCTAATTTCTTTGCCCTTCCCTGCTAAGGTGCCTACCTCAACAATTAGAAAGAACCCCCATCTATCTCACCAACACTTAGATCAAGTATCGTCATCCATCTAGCCCCTCATTCGGTTATCAAACTCCAGCTCTACTGCCTACCCTCAACCCTCCTGCCTTAGGCGATACCCTAAGTAAATACAAAAGACAACAAAAGCCAGAATTAGAGGCAGCCCTCCCGCATAGTAATGCTAAATCCTTAGAGGTTAAGAGGGCGAACCTCTGCCATAGTAAAAATAACCTCAGCTCAAAAGGACAGGTCCATAAAAGGAGCTCCTTAGGCTCTG
This sequence comes from Protopterus annectens, assembly GCF_019279795.1. Lineage (NCBI taxonomy): Eukaryota > Metazoa > Chordata > Ceratodontiformes > Protopteridae > Protopterus > Protopterus annectens. Next base: position 306,489,556 of record NC_056742.1, on the reverse strand, counting down.
AACAGATTCCAGTTCACCTCAGAACAGAGCACCTCACTAGGGAAAGCAGGACAAGCTCCTCGATAAACCCCAGGGGGATTGTAGGTTTGAACAGGGGAGGGACCGGTTCACTAGACAGAAGAGGCACAGTAGCTTGCTTAAGAAAAGGTTCATGTGAGGCAAAGCACCCTACCTGTGTAAGCCATACAGGGTCTCTGCTAGGCTTATGGCACCTGTAGGCAGATCTTCTAGTAGGGTTGTAGGTCACTATTAGGGCATGTGTGATGTAATTTTTTACAGGCAAGTACTGGATTATGAGATACATAGAGGCAGACTAAACAATCAGACTTATTTCAACATGCCAGACCCCATGTGGTCAGACTCAGAAGTTGCGTATAAAAATATTTAAAAACCTGTAAATAGTCCCAGAGTGGTGTTGAAATGTAGGAAATATCAAACCATGATGAAATAAACATGTTTTTTGAGTCTGTGGGTGGACTTTGCAGAGGTGTTTGTCTTAGTCTGCATGACATACCATAGACACAGGTAAATCTGTAATTTACCCTAACATGTACGGCTATCAGTCTTAGATGGGCAATTAATCCTGCTAGTGTCAGCAGCGTGGCAGCTGTTATAAAAAAAGACAGAAAGCTGTTGAACTGTTTTCTACTGTTTTTATTGCTGAGAGGAGGAGAACTTAACACTCACCCTTCATAACAAAAGAAAGTAATTAGAACAGTCAGGACTTTAAAGGCAGTTGAAATGCTAAGCTTTAAATGGTTATTTATAATCATTTATATGTTAAGATAACTTCAATGTAGTAACAAAGATTTCTGTGACAGAGAAAAGTCAGAAAATATTTTTTCTTGTAAAGCATCAACACATTTATCATTTTCAAGCCCCTCCCCCCAACACACACACACACACACAAGACAGAACTGTAGAAAGAGAGACAAGTGGCAACCCTATCAACTAGGTGCACTGATAATGTTCATAAAAAGTTTTTTTATGCTTTTTTGTGGCATCCTCTTCTGGTATACACAGAACCATGGTAAGAGAGTCCTACTGACTTTGAGTCAGTCATTAATAGTAGAGTGCATGAGCCTTTTCTAGTCCACAAAGGAAATGTGACCATTGATGGCAACCATAATATACAGCTGAATTTACTTTAACATACATTCAGTATGTGCCTTTGCGTTAAAAATTTTAAGACTAGGAAATTAATAGTACTTAACTGAGTTTAAATGCACATATGACTGTGTGCATGTGTGTGTGTGTGTGTGTGTGTGTGTGTGTGTGTGTGTGTGTGTGTGTGTGTGCACGCCTGCGCACATATATCGATCCATCCATCCACAACCCTTTATTCCCATTTTTGCACATGGTGTTGGGTTGTCACTTCAACAGTGACAATCATCTAGACCCAAGGTTAATACCACCAGGTGGCTAGCCCTGCCACTGTAGTTCATCCCCACCACACACTCACATGCACATTCACACCTAAGGCCAATTTTATATTCAGTCTAGCTGCTGCATGTCTTTGGAATGTGGGTGGAAACTGGATCACCCAGAGGAAACGCATGCAAACAAAGGGAGGGCAAGCAGACTGCACAGAATACGTATATATGTACTTATAAGTTATAGGGCTGGCTGCAGTGGTGCAGCAGTTAGTATTGCCACCTCACAGCAAGAGGTTTTTCGGTTCAATTCTCAGCTGTGGTGCCTTCTGTTTGGAGAGTGCATGTCCTCCCTGTGGTCGCATGGGTTTCCTCCAAGTACTCCTGTTTCCTCCCCTATTCCAAAGACATGCTGCAGGTGGATTGGACACTCTAAATTGTCCCTAGGTGTAAGTGTGTGCGTGTGTGTGCCTTCAGTGGAAGGTTGGGTGCCGGGCTGGCAACTCGACACTGTAAAACTCCACTACCACTTGTTCTGCAGACCATTGTTCCTCTGTGGTAACCCCTAATGGGAAAAGCCAAAAGGAGAAGAAGATACTTATACACTTACATGTATATACAAAAAAATGAGTGTGTATGTATAACAGAGAATTATACAACGACCCCCCATTAATATTCCAAAACATGTATGCTGATTGGTCAGCGAGCACATTGTAAATTACACTTATACTAATGGAAAAAGGTCCGGTCACCTGGACTTTTTCCATTAGTATAAGTCTTTTTTTTACAGCAACGGAGTACGCAAGATCTCCATTGCTTTTTAGACACTGTCTCGCTGTGTTAAAGGAATTTAACATAGCGAGACAGCTTTAAAAAAAGTAACGGAGAGCTTCCTTTCTCCATTATTTTTTTAAAGCTGTCTCACTATGTTAAACTCCTTTAACATAATGAGATCTTGCTTTCTTCGTTGATTCCACCCACAACTCTGATGTACTGAGTAAGCATACGCATGTGCAGTACATCAGAACTGCCACAGAATACCAGACAACTGCAGAAGGGCAGCAAGGAGGCATTATACAATGCCATTATTCAAGAAAAGTAAGTATTTTTTATTAAATAATGTCATTGTATAATAGCAATAACCCACTTCTGGGTGTGGGGAATGCTGGATTTACCCACGGTTGTCGTAGTTTGGCACTCGGGCTTCGCCCTTGTGACCAAACCACATCAACCGTGGGTAAATCCAGCATTACCCACACCCAGGCGTGGGATATTGCTTAAATATATTATATGCCTGTGTGTATACTTCATGACCTTTAAATAAAAACAAATCAAAATGAAAATTTAGTTTAACTATGTATATATATATATATATATATATATATGTGTGTGTGTGTGTATATATATATATATATATATATATATATATATATATATATGTGTGTGTGTCTGTGGGTGTGTGTGTGTGTGTATATATATATATATCTATCTATATATATATATATATATATATATGTATATGTGTGTGTGTGTGTGTGTGTGTAAATATATATATATATATATATATATATATATATATATATATATATATATATATATCTCACAAACATATATATGTGTGTGTGTGTGTGTGTGTGTGTGTATATATATATATATATAGATATATAGATATATAGATATATATATATATGTGTGTGTGTGTGTGTGTGTGTGTGTGTAAAATGTATGTAGCAAGAGAAATATCTAGTATATATTTTTGTAAGTAGTTACACATGCACTGACATATGGATGTGCATATATATATATATATATATATATATATATATATATATATATGAATGTGTGTACATAATACATATGTATACAGATGCACACAAATATATATACACACAGAGATGGGGTGTATGCATATATGTATGTATTATTTAATCATCATCATCCTAATCAACCTCCTTTCTTGTACTTTCTACATGCCCCAAATCTATTTTCACCAGACTAGTTATAAGGCTCAACTGCAATGGTTATTCCATTCCAAAATTTGTAGGTTTAGTATGTTTTCATACTATCTTAGGACAACAAAAGTGATGCAAATAAAATTATCCCTCAGTCCTTTTATTTTATGAAGCCATAAAATATTCACTTGCTGATTCCTAGTCATTTACAGAACAGTAACATCACAAACATACAATGAAAAAAATGTTTTATGAGTTCTAAGGTGGAATTTTCCTTTAAATATTCAAAACAAAACCATGTGACAAACCTTCTGCCAATTAGACATTATACAATCCATTCAAAAGCATTTCAATTATTACAAATCACTGTTCTGTTTGCCATCCAGTTCCTGGGGAAATAAAGCTCCTTATAAAATAATCCATCTCTGCTCCTTATTGTTGAGAAGACTATGTCTTTCCCAAGTTGAAATCTCATGAACCCCTTGATATGTTCCCATAAATACAAAAATAGCCCCATCACATATTGAATTACATTTGTATAATGCACTTCAATTCCTTTTACACCCAATATCACTATGCTGTAACTTACCCTCTCAAGCAAGTCACATGTCACAACTTAACCATTAAAAAATGTTTCTAAATAAAACCAACCACAATGATTAAATACTATTACAATCAGGTTGCAAAACTAAATCAAAACAGGAAAAGATAAAAGCATCAAAAACTAAAAAATAACTCCAAACAACATATATAAAGTAATGTTTTAAATATTTTAAGTATTTCAAACATATGAGCAAAGCTTAAAAACACTTGAAATAGAAAGACTTTCATTTAAACCAGGCACAATATGGCATTGAACCTGATTTGCCAAAAAATGTTCTTTAAATGGGGTGGCTTTACTTTTTTGAGTTTTTTTTTCTATTTGGCTCCTGATTTTGGTTATGTCTTCACTAGATCCTAGCTTTGTAAATAGCCCATCAGTACCTATGTCACTGGAGGAAATATTTGATAATTTAGGTATGCTAACGTGACTTGTCCAGCAGCTCTCACATCAAGTTAATAATTTTGTGGGTCAGAGTAGAACTGATGTTTTGCCTAGTTCTAGATTGTGTTCCTCTATTTTCCCTCAACAAAGAGTATATAACACCGGTGTTTTTTCTTCTAATATGAATGTTTTAAATGTAGAAACTGCCATTAATGTATTACCTGCTGCCTTAAGAATTAATGCGGTTATGTGGCTTAACCAAGATTAGAACTTTCAAGGTATTTCCACTAGAGAATTTGGCACCGTGTGATAATTTCTTAGTGAGTTTGAAAGTAAGCTTTTGAAATGCAGGAAGCTACAAATTGAGAATGCTTATGTTTTGGAATGTTTTAAGCTAAGAAGGTGCCGCAGGGACTTGGGAGCTGGAAATTTCCTATGGGTCTTGTACCTGATTCTCCATTACATAAGTCTCTACTTGAATTGTTTGATTGTCAGAGGTATGAATTGTTGGAGCTCCTTATTAAACGCAGTCAGATGACCATTGATGCCCTGCTTCAGTAAGTGACTGAGTTGGAGCATGCACTCATGAGCAATTTGCTTTTTGACAATTCTGTTGAGCAATACAAAAATAGCTTTGTTGGTTCGGATAAAATTTCCAATGACATTAAGTCTAGAAAGGAGAAAAAGTTTGAAAGGGACAAATTGGTTTATTCCAAGGGGGAAGTGTATCCTAAACCATTTGCTCATAGGCATTCACATCTCCCAGACACACCCCATTTGAACACCAATATGGTATCCAAAGAGGACTGTGAGCCACACTGAGATGCTCAAAGAGGTTGAGGAACCATTCTAACCAACCAGGGTATGTTCATAACAATTTCAGGTGTGACTTGGGACCCCAAATGTGTCAGAATGTACTAAGAAGGAACCAGGACCAGAGGATGACTTAAGTGGTTTATTTTTTTCATCAGTGGATGATACCTGTGTTTTTAATAATTGGTTTGGTAAGGGTTACATTTGTCCCATCAACTAAATCTTCTTATCTTGTTCTAAATTGTGAGTTTGAAAGATACCAAGTTAGAATTTAACTTGACTTGTTCTGAACAGAACTTAAGGAATTATATAAGAACAAGAATATTCAGTTGTGCAAAAGACTGATTATATTAATTGTATGAATGAACATTTAATGGTATATGAAGATAGATATGATGCTAAGGACATGTTTGAACAAGGACATGTTAGTTATGACTTGACTGTAGATGTTAACAAATTGTTTAATGTTATCACATAATTTGAAAATGATGACATTAACACTTTAGATGCATTTATGGAAGCTATTTTGATGAACAACTGTGAGCTGGTACCACCATATTTGCCAACATTATTATGCTTCAGTGGGAAAATAAATTTATTTTCAACTGCTTTCAAAGTAAACCTTGGAGTTTATATGTTCACTTTCTGGATGATATTTTTATTATCTGGGACAAAAATGTGATGGACATTACAGAATTTATGATATATTTGAATAATACAGCTTTTTTATGATTTACCCACAATTTTAGTGAATATAAGATCTACTACTTAGATGTAGAAATTAGTAAGGATGTCAACAATAGATTTGTTAGCACTATCTACAGAAACCTACTTACTCGAATAGCTTACTGCGCTATTCTTGTTGCCATCCTGAATATTAGAAGATGGGTATAGTGAAAGGGCAGTAAATTAGAATAGCGAGGATGGTGTCTAACAGCACAAAATGTATTAATTAATGCCGAAAGTTAGCTGACATGTTTTACTCCAGTGGTAGCCCCCCCAGTGTGGTACAGAAATATTTTAACAAACTAGTTTCCAAAAGGGAGAGTGTTCCTTAATTTTGTCATTAATTCAATCTAATGAGGTCTGTCATTCCTTTGTGACTAAGTTTAGTGTAGACCACTTGAGTATAGCTAGGATTTTAAATACCAATTGGAGAATTTTCTCCTGTTTTGATGGACTTACTGAACTATTTGGAAAAAAGGCCCACATTGTTTACAAGAAGGGTAAAACATTAAAAAAACAAATTTGAGGCGAAAGAAATTCTGACTGTTAAGTGTTTCCAGCAAAAGAACAGGTACCTTTAAATATGGGTTCTGTTCTCAATGTAAATATATGGCCAATAAGGAATGTGAAGTATTATCAGAGACAAATTTCATTGTACTTGCAACTCTATGGGCATTATTTATGTGGCCCTATGCAGGGAATGTAATGGATTTTATATAGGTAAAACCAAGATAAGGTTAAAAGATATGAACCTATTTTAAATATTAAAAAATCAAAACAAAAATAATTCCTTGTCTAAACACACTTTAAAATGTTCAGCTCATCAGTTTGTGTTTTATGGATTAATTAGGGTATTAGAAGATCCAAGTGGGGCCCATAGGAAGACCTGATCGAATTTAAAGAACATTTTTTTGGAAAATCAGGTTCAATGCACATATTATGCCTAATTTAAATGAAAGTCTTTTTATTTCAAGTGTTCTTAAGCTTCACTCATATAATGTTTAAAATACTTAAAATATTTAAAACATTACTGTATATATGTTGTTTGGAGATTTTTTTAGTTTTTGATGTTTTTAATTTATCTTTCTCTGTTTTGATTTAGTTTTGTAATCTGATTGTGATAGTATTTAATTGATTGTGTTTTTTTTTTATTTAGAAGCATTTTTATTGGTTAAGTTGTGACATGTGACTTGCTTGAGAGGGTAATTTTATTCTGAGGAAATCTTTTGATACATGGGGATGAAAGTGCTTGATTTTTGGTAATAAATTAATTTTTTGTCCTTGTTGTGCTGCTCCTTTTGGTTTGGGTCTGGTGGATTTACTTTTTGAGTTTTTTCTGTTCACTTCCTGATTTTGATCACTAAGGTGTAACAATATACATTGTTTAAAAGTGCATGAGATCTGGCCTACATAAAAAGCACCACAATGGCACATAGCAATGTAACCACCCATTGTGGATTACAATCAGTATTATTTCTAATATAAAAAAAATTACTTGTATTTGAAAAAAAAATGCTATCCATTTCTAAAATTAACTCACACCATGAATATCTTCCACATGATATACTATTAGGTGGTTTCCCCCTAATATTTTTAGGGACCTATACCATCCTCTCTTAAAGGAAATAAAACATTTGGCTAAATTGGTGGAGGGTATGTCACATAGTTTTGATTTGAATATTTTAGTTCTTATTGTAAACTATATTGATAGCATTTCAAAAGTCATCAAGATAAAACCTGGGTTTGCTGTCCAATTAATATTTTTCACAGGAGCTGGAAGTTCTTTTTTGTTGGCATAGTTAGTTTTCTTCCAAGCTTCATTACCTTAAGTGCATCCTCTGTGGTGGTTGATATATACACATATGTGATTATATTTCACAACACCAGTGACCCACTATGTCAAACACAAATGACTGATAGTAAGTAAAAAAAATGTTTTATGCAGGGAGGAAGTCCCACTCCCACTGATAGTTAGATGTACCAACTCCAAGATTGCAAAATGGTGGGGAAAGGGAAAAAATCCCACTCTTTTTCCTAGACATTTGGTGAAGAAACACACTGAAACTATGTATAAATATTTGTTATGGAAAATGTTGCAAAGAAATCCAATCAGCGCTAACAGAGGAGAATAAGGGAGGAAAGTCTAACTAAATGCAAAGAGTCCTTCAAAGGTAAACTGATCTGGTGAGCAATATCTGTTGTAGCTTCTTTTGAAGGGGACTCTACTGTAAGACTATTTTTAGATAAAACACCAAGCAATGCTTACAGTCACAATGACTGGAAGAAAGACAAAGTGAATGACTGAAAGCAGCATAGACCATTGTGCTGACAACAGCATAATGGTATTAAAAATATGGAAGATGACCCATTTCATAGTAGATGAGCAGCCTATAACACACAGCACAACTTCATTACATATGGATAAGAAAACATGATCAAGTGCCTACAGCCTAGGTAGCCAATCCATCCACTGGAGAAGTAACTCCAAGAAAAATATACAAGCCCAAGTGAAATAAAGAATGCCATTCCAGTGTAATTTAGAAAAGACACCCAAGCATTTTCTACCAACCATATACCAACCTTTATAAGAGAATTCAGAAGGCCAGACAGCTACCTCCGTCCTGACCTTAAGCTCTTCCAACCATTTAAGGCAATCATCAATGGCTACTGAAGCAGGATAAGAAAAAACTCCAGCCAGCAAGAAAGGACCTTTTAAGACAGAGGCATAAAAATGAAGAAGATTCCAACACAGTCTACACAATCACAGCTGGTCCAATTTCTCACTTCTTCTGAAGTGGCATCCATTAACTTAGCATCTGCTGGCAGTCAGTCAATGAGGTGTTATAATTCCTCACTGCTAGCTAGTTGGACAGCAGTTGCCTGGAGATCGCATTCACAGAAAATGTAAATATGGGAAAAATTCTTTCTGCTATATATATTAAGCAACTTTTCCCTTGTGTGCTCATTTAAGATCATTTGCTTGCATTTCTTGAACTTCAACTGCTTAACCATTAGGCTGAATACTGCAAGTTCAGTACTGTGATAAAAAGGAGAGTGTGTGTGCGTGTGTGTGTGTGTGTGTGTGTGTGTGTGTGTGTGTGTGTGTGTGTGTGTGTGTGTGTGTGTGTGTGTGTGTGTGCATGTGTGTGTGTGTGTTCTACCTTTCAAGAGATCTAGACTTGAATAAGACAAGGCAGCCTGCACAACCAGCACTGCGGGAATGAAGCTGTAAGGAGCAATATCAGTGCTATAGATGTGAATAAGCTGTCAGGGTACAAATATGCACTTTCTCTGTGAAGTCCAAAGTGTATAATGGAGAACACTTGCTAAATAAAAATAGTCTTCTGCGCATTAAGAACCATAAAATGGAAGGAGAAATTCCCCACCTCTCAAACAACCTTGGAGCAAGTATTATCTATGGAGCAATGGGGCAAAGCAAAGAAAATTCATCCTGCTGAAGGGCCAGTATGCATGGTGTCATGAGGCTGCAGTCAGGATAGATTTAGTGTCACTGTGATGAAATTTATGAACAGACAAGTAATACAAAGGAATAAATGAAAGCTTTCAAAAGTCTTCTCTAATCCATTGGGAATGTACCCAAAACTTATTTCCATTTTCCCTGCCGTGGAGAACAGTATTCTATCCAGCAATGTGCAGAGCAACATCAGAAGTGCTTCATCTATGGAAACTAATCTAGATAAACCTTTAATGTAACCATAGTTTAAGAAGAGTTTTCAGGTTGCAGTTTAATGTCTGTGATATCCTTCTTATCACCAGGATTATGAATTGACAGTAGAATGAGAACCTAATAAGAAACTCACTGCCAACTCCATGCCATACAATTTGACAGAAAGGGAGGGGGAATCATGTTTCCCTAATGACTAATGAGCCACACCACTGCTATCTGATCTCTCACAAAGTTCTTTGATCTCACAAAGTTCCACAGGCCTTTACCAGCTAGTTACAAAGCATTCAGGTTTAGGACTTCACCTTGGAAATGCCTCTCAAGGCTGCTTCAGACTTCTGAGCTATATCCTTGTAAAAAATACCCCTCCATCATATTGCACTTGTGATGACATCTTTCTTGGACAGCACAACCGGTGGTGTGGGAAAGGGGAAACCCTACTCTTTACTTTGTTTGAACATCCCCACAATGGAAGGAGTGATGATAAGAATCTAAAATCAAGACTGAATCAGTTGGGTAATATTCTGCAGCCACTGCCCAACAGGCAGGTCTTCAAAGAGATAACTCCGAGAGGTGATGGTCATGTCACTACTCTAGTTGTATGCCAGTGTTACTTGGAAAATGTACAACAGGATACTTAAGATGCTGGATTTGAAGAAACACAGACATCTATTGCTTAAGGCCAGTGGGTGGCCCACATGAAAGGGGGAAGAGGAGAGGACTAAGGACTCTGTGCAGCAGCAAACATTCCTATTCTTGAGTGGGGCCTTCAGCAAAGACTGAAAGTGTCTCTCTTGAAAAAATCTCCTCTTGGAAGGGGTCTCTAGAACAACTTATTCTAGGTATCTTTGGTTGCCTTCTTGGACTGCACTTCACATCAGGAAATTTGGTTACACTCCAAGTCTCCCATGTAGAAATTAATCACCTCTCGAAACGCTAGTAGATTGGCCATAGCATTTTAAAAATGTCCTTATATTCTTATGTTGATGTATTCATAACTTTTGGGTTAGCCTCCACCTAGCAACCTGAACGTCTGTCCAGTATACAAAAGCTTTCATCACTGCAAGGTACATGGGACATCTGACATTGACCGTAGGGTGTGTGGGCCATAAAAGTCATGTCTGCACGCACCTTCCTCAGAACTTCTCTTAATGTCAGCTCATCCTGCTGTCTCTGCCATCAGATCCTGCAATTTAAAGTTAAGTACCCTGTTGGGGCTTTTTTCTTGTTCTTTCTTCTTTGTAACTGCATGCCTGCCCAGGTTCATGTCATTCAGAAAAAAAAAGTGTAGGTGTGGACATCAGATCCCTCATAAGGATGCCCACAACCTGTGTCTATTCTGCCTAGGACCCAACTATGACATAAGGCCTGGGTGATTTGTCAAGCCTTCATCCCAAAGACTCTTCACAGCTGTCTCCATGCCCTTAATATCTGTCTTGAGAACCAATGACTCAAACATCTTGCTCTTGAAATGAAAGGGCCACCCAGCCATACCGTTGAGCCACCGAAAAAGAAGGCCAAAGTTACCAGGCCTGAGACTACTGCTGCACCTCTTCCACCTGATGCTCCCCCATGTGGCTGAGGTATGCCTGGAAGAATGTATGGAACCAGCCAACTCTGGTATAGCAGGTACTGCTCCGGAGGCCACAAAACCAAGGTCTGAGAGCATGTCCATTGAGGTAATGTAGATGTCTGGTGCCGACAATGAGGGGGAACCTCAGCTTGCTGCGGGCACCCAGACTGGTCCTTCCACCACTAGTGAGGCTTCTGAACCTAGGCCCTCCTTAGGACCTACACCCTTTAGGCCTGTTTCTTCTTTAAAAAAAAGAAAAAAAACAAACATGTGACTTTATCTCCTGAGAGCTTGCCTGATTGGCAAGCTTTCTCTCAGTGTTTGTTCAATGCTTTTACAGCCCTTAGGCCTTCTTTGGCTGCTTCTCTTCCAGCTGCCCATTCTGTTATCAGCCCTAGGCCCCAGACTGTAGAACCTCTTACAACAGAGGCTGAAGAATCTTCAGATTCCTCTTCTGAGGATTCTCTGTCTTATGCTTTACAAATGCCTTCCCCTCTAGGATATGCCTCTGCAGAGGAGGATTCTGCTGAGGGAGATTCCCCTGGGGAGGACCTTACCTTTGGAGAAACCGTCTCTCGGATTACAGAGTTTTTCAAATGGGACTCCACAGAAATGTCTGAAGTCCAAAAGGAGTATTATGAACTCCTTCAAATGGATACCCTTCACCTTCTGCCAATCCACCAGTCCTACCAGTCTTCTTAAATGCCTTTTCTGGAGCTTTTAAAAATCCTGAATCCCAACCTCCTGCTCCTAGAAGACCTGACAGATTTTATAAGGTCCCCGAAGGGGCAATATTTCTAATAAAATGCCCTGCTGCAAATCCTGGTACAATTTCTGTCTCTGCAGACAAACCCTCCAGACTGCTACCCTTTACTGCTGTCCCTCAAGGAGAGCAAAACTATGGAGAGAATTGGCAAAAAGGTGTATACCTCTGCCACTTTGGCATTTACAGCTATCAACTACCAGACACATATGTCTAAGTACTCTCTGGCCCTTTGACTCAGGCTCCAGAGCTCTTGGATGACCTCCCTGATTGGGCCACAAAGTCAGAAATGTCTAACCTGATCTTCTTGTCCTCACAAGTGACAAGACACTCAATCATATGCAGTTACTGTGGTCAGGAAAAACTGAGGACCTTTCAACTAAACATTTCAGGTTCATACCCTTTCTAAAAGTCAATTGTGGAGTTGAACTTAAGGAATTTCTAAGTTGGGTATCATCTGAAATGAAAATCCAATTGTTGTTAATAATCTCCCTAATGACACAAGTGTTGAAAGGTCCTCCAGAACCCCTAGAAAGAAGTTGGGCATGAATAAGTGTAGCAGATGCCATCAATGTAGGCACATAAAAATAACAAAGTAAAAATCAGAGACAGAGAATACCACATTTATGGTAAATATAACTGTGATTATCAGGGGTAGTCTATGTAGCTACCTGCAACCAATGTGAGGCAATTACATAGGAAAAACTGAGAGGAAGATAAAATCAAGGATTTATGAACATCAGTATAGCATTACTAATAAAATAAACACTAATGCTTTAGCTAGACACAGCTCAGTTTTTCCTGACCACCGTTTTACATTTGTGGTATTACAACAAATGGAGTTTAAACAGAGAGGTGGACCTTGGGAACTCAAATTTGAAGAAGCAGAACTAGAATGGCAAGTTAGAACAGCTGCGCACATTTTCCCTGGATTGAATGAGGCCTTATCTATTAAATGTTTATTAAAACTGAAGGTCCTCACTAGGTAGTAATGTTCTGTAATATGCATACAAATACTATGATCCCTTTATGACATCTTCTGCCTCGACGAGTTTGTATTGTGCATTCATAAAACATGCTTGATTTTCGGACTTTGGTGGTTTTTGGGTATAATAATAATCAAACTTCTTTCAGGATTTTATTTATTTAATAGAATGCATAAACATGTGGTAGACTTTAGAAATAACATAGAGCTGAGTATATGACATTATACTATTTACATGCGATAAAATAGATTTTATATGTGTTTTAGTTTTACGAATAAGACACATAACCTTTGTGTTTATTTACATTTAGCATATTCGTTTGGTTCTTTTTGTGAATTTAATGCATGATCAGATTTTAATATTGTGCATAATTTACCAGAGCTTAGAGTTTAATATGTATGCATTTTTGTATGGCTTTTGTACAATGAGAGTGCTAATATTCTTTAGGTGGTATAGAACTTGTTGACCTAGACATACATGGTCACTTTTGATTTTAAATAACGTCTGTAAAAGTTTTTTCTTTTCTTCCCATAATGGGAATGTTTTTTATAGCATATAGCAATTTAAACTTTAAAAATAGGCAATGTTGCTTTAATTTTAAATGTATATGATGACATCATTTTTGTGGCTATCAGTTCATTGGCTTTGAACTTTTTGAAAAAGTTTTAAATTGGGAGACTGGGAGCAAGTTGGTTTATTTAGTCTGAAGAAGCTGATACACTGGTGTCAGTGAAAGCGCTTACAAAAATAAAGTGTTGAAGAATCCGTTGCCTACTCGTTTTTTCATTTGCTTTGTTTAGAAAGAATAAGTTTATTTTAAAAGGTTTATTGAAAACATCATTTTAAGAGGCCTTGTCTGGTCAGCCTGGTTCTCCTTCAACTTCTTCCTCTAAAAAGAGAAGTCACTCAGTGCAGACCTCACCCTCGGCTCCAGCTCATATAAAGTCAAAACCTTCAGTTCCCACACCTCCTGTGGGACCAAAGGTGGAGCTGACCAAATCTACAGAACCATCTCTTTGGTTCTGGTAGTAGTGACTACCTCGGCACCTCTGTTTTGTTGTCATCTGTCACAGTGCTGACTGTTGAAAGTGCCTCCCCTTCATCAGTACCGGTTATGGGGCCGACAGTAATTTTGGAACGAGTTCCTTCTTCAGCACCTATAGCCCAGGAACCACAGTTTCTTTCATGTCCCAGAACCACATGCTCTCCTTCAGTTGACCCTTTTTTGGGGCAAATACCAGGTCCCTTTTTGAACAGGCCAGAATCTCCTTCAGCCTTGTTGGTTGACGTTGTGATGTTGGTGGACCAGCTCCTTGTTGCGAGGGGTCTCTCTACTTCTTGCAGGCTGCATTCCCTCCTGGAGATAGGCATCTTTCTCCTAGGACTCCACCAGATATTCTTCCTTTAACCACTGTGGCTTTAGAGACCTCTGCTCTGACTTCCCCAATTCCAGCTGCCCTGATACTGACAGCTCTTGTTCCTTCAGCGCCAGTCTCCACCCTGAGTTCTTCAGTTACTTTGGAACAGATGGACTCCAGGGTTGTAACTCCACAAAGCCATATGTGAGCTCCTCCATGGTTCCATCCTTCTTAGTGGTTTCATTGTGGAGTGGGACCATGGTTCTGAGGTTGTCCTTCCCTATTCTGGGCTCCCATCCCTCTTCAGGTTTCAAGTTATGAAGAGGGCCTTGACCTCTGCAGGTTGCCAGCTGGTTTCTCTCCCATTGGAGCCTTTCCCCGGGATCACCTCTGGTCCAGAGCTTCCACCAATCTCCATGCTTGGGCAGCGAACACCGACACTGCAGGATATCCCCTGCACAGGGCTCTACCTCTTCCAATTCCTCCACAGAGTTGCCTTAGAAGAGGTCATGTAAGAGGAAACACCTTGATTCCCGGGAGGACTCTCTCACAGAGGACACAGATTTTGATGGTGATGAGGGTTCTCCCTGGAGGCATCTCCTTTGGAGATATTCTTGAAATATTATAGCAGTGGAGTGGCTGAAAGCTCCAAGACCCATCTGGAAAGGACTCTTGTGTTCCTGCAAGCATTTGGTGCTCGCCCATCTACCTCTTGGGTGACCCCACCAGCTGACAATCTTATCAAACTGATCACCCAGTGGGCATGGAAGGCCCCTGACTCCGTAGAATCAATCCCAGAAGACCAGATAAAATACTTTCAGCTCTGGAAGACCATCAGCATTGGGCCAAAGGTTTAGTAGTAGATGGCATGGTGCTTGCAGCAGCTACTAAGAAAGAACTAGTGGAAGAAAGTTCCACTGTTCATCCCCCCTAACTGAGAGCTTAGAGCAATGGACAGATTTGGGAAGCAGGTCTATGCTTCTTTGGCCTTCATTTTGCAGTCATTGAATTTTTTGGCACACTTCACTAGACTTGAGAGGAATCTGATCAAGGAGCTCATGGGTACCTTCACAGGAGTTGTGTCTGGTGAGGTTCAGGATAAAGTAGCCTTCCAGCTTGCCACCCTGGAATCTATCTCTAATTTATCCATGAGGCTTATTGCACATGCAGCCGAAGGGATGACTTGGTCAGCTGGTTAAGGCGTAGCCATAAGGAGGCATGCCTGAATGCACCTGTGTGAGTTTGTGGAGCCATTCAAGTCTTCGTTCATCAATGCTGTGTTTGATGGATCTTCCCTTTTTGGCCCTAAAGTTAAAGATACCTTAGCCAGCTGTGAAAAAGATGGAAAAGCCCTTTCTGATCTGAGCGTATGTTTTCTGCTCCCAACATTCCTATTCCAGGAACCAGAGAAGTGGAAAAACATGGTTCAAGAAGACCCAAGGGTCTTTCCAGGACACATGTGGTAATGACTCCCCACAGGGCAGAAGAGGGAGCTATCGTGGAAGATGCCGACAACACAGCAGAGGTGGCCTGCAAAATGAGGGTTCCAGAGTTTCCTTCTCAGAGAAGCCCTACCAGCACTCCTGAAAGTAGGCCCAGTTGCTTGCCTCTGGAGGCAACTGGGGGAAGACTATCCTTGCATCTGCTAGCCTGGCAAAAGATAACCACAAATGCTTTGCTGCTAAGAATCATTAGCAGGTGTTACAACATTCCTTTTGACCTTACCCCAAAACTAGGATAAAAGTTTCCCAATGTTCCACCCAATCAGGGGGATCAGGCAGCTCTGGAAATTCAAAAGCTGCTAGAAAAAGAGTCATCCAAGAAGTCCCACCAGACCAGATAGGATCTAGATTCTACTCAAGGTTCTTTCTGGTGCCAAAAAAGACAGGGGACTGGAGGCCAGTTTTGGATCTCAGTGTTCTGAACAAGTTTGTTCAACAGACAAAATTCCAGATGGCCATGGTTCAGTCTATTCTTCCCTTCTTAGAAAAAGATGATTGGATGTGCTCTGTAGACCTCCAGGACATGTATTACCACATAAAAATGGACAAACACTTCAGGAGGTTCCTCCGCTTCTGGATGGGAGCCGGTCATTACCAGTTCTGAGCTTTGCCATTCAGTTTCACCACAGCCCCACAGGTGTTCACCAAATGTATGGCAGTAGTAGCAGCTTACCTGAGACTGCACAAATTCTGAGTGTTTCCATATTTGGACAACTGGCTCCTTACCACTCCCACCAGGTGTCTGCTTGAACAGACAAGAGATTTCACTCTAAGCATTTGCTCTCATCTAGGTGTAACAGTGAATCTCACTAAATCTCAGCTAAGTCCAACCCAACAGTTGGAATTCATAGGAACCTGCCTGAATACGACCTCTTGTATAGCCTCCCTTCCTGTTCACCAACTGCAGAAAACAAGATCACAAGTTCACATTCTTCTCTCCAAAGACAATGTCCCTGCTTTACTAGCTCTACAAGCTCTGAGATCCATGGTGGCGGCCATTAGTTTAGTATCACTAGCAAAGTTCCATATGAAAATCTTACAGTGACTTCTTTCCTCCCAATGGTCTATTCTCACTCATCCTCTGTCTCATCTTATCCAAATTACCAATCATTGCAAGAAGGACTTATCTTGATGGATGGAGTCCGAAGAAATTATTTTGGGCTGACCATTTGTTTCAACTCATCCCCAGGCCATAATGATGACAGATGCCTCCCAGACTGGATGGGGGCATTTTCAGGGAAGGAATGTCCAAGGCTCTTGGTCTCCAGTAGAGGCCAATCTGCATATCAATGTTCTGGAACTGAGGGAAGTGCTCTTAGTGTTGCAAGCCTTTCCAGTTGTCGTCCCTCTAAGAACGATTGCAGTTCAGTCAGACAACATCAGTAGTCTGGTACATCAACAAACAAGGCAGAACCAAGTCCTACCCCCTTTGTTGAGAAGCCCTCAGAGTGTGGCAATGGGTGATCTCTTCAAACCACTGTCTGGTAGCAATGCACATCCTGGAGAGCTCAACCATGAGAGCAGACAAATTGAGCAGATGTATCCTATTGCCTCATGAGTGGTCTCTCAATCCCAGAGTGGCAAAGGAGATTTTATTTTGTTTATTTTATTATTTTATTTACATTTGTTTACCGGGAAATTCCGACTGGACGCAGGTCCTTTTTCAGCGGATGCCCAGGGAGAAAAGCTCCACATCATGTACATGATAAATAGAGATACAAAGTTGCAGCAATAGTAAACAACACTACAGGTTATTGGCTTTAATACAATAACAAGATATTGATTATCAACAGTTGTTGTTGTTGTTGTGTCTTTCGGCTTTTCCCAGTTAGGGGTCGCCACAGCAGAACTCCGGTCCGCTAATGATTGGTAGTTGATTTTTACATGCCAAGTTACCAGCCCTGATGCACAACCTTCAATGAAGGTACACACATTCACTCATGTCTCCACGCAGAAGACGCTCTAGCTGAGAATCGAACTGGACAGCGTCTTACTGTGAGGCGACAACGCTACCGCAGCACCACCATCGTGGGTACAAGTTAAAATAGTTTTTTGTCATTTATAATATTAGTAACAAAGTTGTCAGACAAGATTTTAAAGTATGTAAAGACAGCTAGCTAATTCTGACTGTGGTTAGTAGTGGCAGTAGTATAGTTGGGTTAAGAGTCTAGGTGGGGGGGTAAGGGGGGGGTTGGTAGTCTGGATTAGAACAAGGACAAAGCCAGTGCAAATTGAAGTGGAATTTGAGCACAGTCTTGAAAAGGCTGCTGGAAGGTAGAGTAGGTATAGAGGGTGGAAGATTGTTCCAAAGTTTAGATATGGTACATGAAAATATGGCTTCTCCTGACCACCGTTTTACATTTGTGGTATTACAACAAATGGAGTTTAAACAGAGAGGTGGACCTTGGGAACTCAAATTAGAAGAAGCAGAACTAGAATGGCAAGTTAGAACAGCAGCGCACATTTTCCCTGGATTGAATGAGGCCTTATCTATTAAATGTTTATTAAAACTGAAGGTCCTCACTAGGTAGTAATGTTCTGTAATATGCATACAAATACTATGATCCCTTTATGACATCTTCTGCCTCGTGAGGTTTGTATTGTGCATTCATAAAACATGCTTGATTTTCGGACTTTGGTGGTTTTTGGGTATAATAATAATCAAACTTCTTTCAGGATTTTATTTATTTAATAGAATGCATAAACATGTGGTAGACTTTAGAAATAACATAGAGCTGAGTATATGACATTATACTATTTACATGCGATAAAATAGATTTTATATGTGTTTTAGTTTCTGAATAAGACACATAACCTGTGTATTTATTACATTTAAGCGTACTCGTTTGGTTCTTTTGTGAATTTAATGCATAATCAGATTTTAATATTGTGCATAATTTGCAGAACTTAGAGTTTAATATGTATGCATTTTTGTATGGCTTTTGTACAATGAGAGTGCTAATATTCTTTAGGTGGTATAGAACTTGTTGACCTAGACATACATGGCCACTTTTGATTTTAAATAACGTCTGTAAAAGTTTTTTCTTTTCATCCCATAATGGGATTGTTATTTAAAGCAGATAGCAATTTAAACTTTAAAAATAGGCAATGTTGCTTTAATTTTAAATGTATATGATGATATCATTTTTGTGGCTATCAGTTCATTGGCTTTGAACTTTTTGAAAAAGTTTTAAATTGGGAGACTGGGAGCAAGTTGGTTTATTTAGTCTGAAGAAGCTGATACACTGGTATCAGTGAAAGCGCTTACAAAAATAAAGTGTTGAAGAATCCGTTGCCTACTCGTTTTTTCATTTACTTTGTTTAGAAAGAATAAGTTTATTTTAAAAGGTTTATTGAAAACATCATTTTAAGAGGCCTTGTCTGGTCAGCCTGGTTCTCTTTCAACTTCTTCCTCTAAAAAGAGAAGTCACTCAGTGCAGACTTCGCCTCGGCTCCAGCTCATATAAAGTCAAAACCTTTAGTTCCCACACCTCCTGTGGGACCAAAGGTGGAGCTGACCAAATCTACACAACCATCTCTTTGGTTCTGGTAGTAGTGACTACCTCGGCACCTCTGTTTTGTTGTCATCTGTCACAGTGCTGACTGTTGAAAGTGCCTCCCCTTCATCAGTACCGGTTATGGGGCCGACAGTAATTTTGGAATGAGTTCCTTCTTCAGCACCTATAGCCCAGGAACCACAGTTTCTTTCATGTCCCAGAACCACATGCTCTCCTTCAGTTGACCCTTTTTTGGGGTAAATACCAGGTCCCTTTTTGAACAGGCCAGAATCTCCTTCAGCCTTGTTGGTTGACGTTGTGATGTAGGTGGACCAGCTCCTTGTTGCGAGGGGTCTCTCTACTTCTTGCAGGCTGCATTCCCTCCTGGAGATAGGCATCTTTCTCCAAGGACTCCACCAGATATTCTTCCTTTAACCACTGTGGCTTTAGAGACCTCTGCTCTGACTTCCCCAATTCCAGCTGCCCTGATGCTGACAGCTCTTGTGTCTTCAGCGCCAGTCTCCACCCTGAGTTCTTCAGTTACTTTGGAACAGATGGACTCCAGGGTTGTAACTCCACAAAGCCATATGTGAGCTCCTCCATGGTTCCATCCTTCTTAGTGGTTTCATTGTGGAGTGGGACCATGGTTCTGAGGTTGTCCTTCCCTGTTCTGGGCTCCCATCCCTCTTCAGGTTTCAAGTTATGAAGAGGGTCTTGACCTCTGCAGGTTACCAGCTGGTTTCTCTCCCATTGGAGCCTTTCCCCGGGATCACCTCTGGTCCAGAGCTTCCACCAATCTCCATGCTTGGGCAGCGAACACCGACACTGCAGGATATCCCCTGCACAGGGCTCTACCTCTTCCAATTCCTCCACAGAGTTGCCTCAGAAGAGGTCATGTAAGAGGAAACACCTTGATTCCCGGGAGGACTCTCTCATAGAGGACACAGATTTTGATGGTGATGAGAGTTCTCCCTGATCATCCCTAGAAGGCATCTCCTTTGGAGACATTCTTGAAATATTATAGCAGTGGAGTGGCTGAAAGCCCCAAGACCCATCTGGAAAGGACTCTGTGTTCCTGCAAGCATTTGGTGCTCACCCATCTACCTCTTGGGTGACCCCACCAGCTGACAATCTTATCAAACTGATCACCCAGTGGGCATGGAAGGCCCCTGATTCCATAGAATCAATCCCAGAAGACCAGATAAAATACTTTCAGCTCTGGAAGACCATCAGCATTGGGCCAAAGGTTTACTAGTAGCATGGTGGTTGCAGCAGCTACTAAGAAAGAACTAGTGGAAGAAAGTTCCACTGTTTATCCCCCCTAACTGAGAGCTTAGGGCAATGGACAGATTTGGGAAGCAGGTCTATGCTTCTTTGGCCTTCATTTTGCAGTCATTGAATTTTTTGGCACACTTCACTAGACTTGAGAGGAATCTGATCAAGGAGCTCATGGGTACCTTCACAGGAGCTGTGTCTGGTGAGGTTCAGGATAAAGTAGCCTTCCAGCTTGCCACCCTGGAATCTATCTCTAATTTATCCATGAGGCTTATTGCACATGCAGCCGAAGGGATGACTTGGTCAGCTGGTTCAGGCGTAGCCATAAGGAGGCATGCCTGAATGCACCTGTGCGAGTTTGTGGAGCCATGCAAGTCTTCGTTAATCAGTGCTGTGTTTGATGGATCTTCCCTTTTTGGCCCTAAAGTTAAAGATACCTTAGCCAGCTGTGAAAAAGATGGAAAAGCCCTTTCTGATCTGAGCGTATGTTTTTCTGCTCCCCAACATTCCTATTCCAGGAACCAGAGAAGTGGAAAAACATGGTTCAAGAAGACCCAAGGGTCTTTCCAGGACACACGTGGTAATGACTCTCCACAGGGCAGAAGAGGGAGCTATCATGGAAGATGCCGACAACACAGCAGAGGTGGCCTGCAAAATGAGGGTTCCAGAGTTTCCTTCTCAGAGAAGCCCTACCAGTGCTCCTGAAAGTAGGCACAGTTGCTTGCCTCTGGAGGCAACTGGGGGAAGACTATCCTTGCATCTGCTAGCCTGGCAAAAGATAACCACAAATGCTTTGCTGCTAAGAATCATTAGCAGGTGTTACAACATTCCTTCTGACCTTACCCCAAAACTAGGATAAATGTTTCCCAATGTTCCACCCAATCAGAGGGATCAGGCAGCTCTGGAAATTCAAAAGCTGCTAGAAAAAGAGTCTTCCTAGAAGTCCCACCAGACCAGATAGGATCTAGATTCTACTCAAGTTCTTTCTGGTGCCAAAAAAGACAGGGGACTGGAGGCCAGTTTTGGATCTCAGTGTTCTGAACAAGTTTGTTCAACAGACAAAATTCCAGATGGCCATGGTTCAGTCTATTCTTCCTTCTTAGAAAAAGATGATTGGATGTGCTGTGTAGACCTCCAGGACATGTATTACCACATAAAAATGGACAAACACTTCAGGAGGTTCCTCCGCTTCTGGATGGGAGCCAGTCATTACCAGTTCTGAGCTCTGCCATTCAGTTTCACCACAGCCCCACAGGTGTTCACCAAATGTATGGCAGTAGTAGCAGCTTACCTGAGACTGCACAAATTCCGAGTGTTTCCATATTTGGACAACTGGCTCCTTACCACTCCCACCAGGTGTCTGCTTGAACAGTCAAGAGATTTCACTCTAAGCATTTGCTCTCATCTAGGTGTAACAGTGAATCTCACTAAATCTCAGCTAAGTCCAACCCAACAGTTGGAATTCATAGGAACCTGCCTGAATACGACCTCTTGTATAGCCTCCCTTCCTGTTCACCAACTGCAGAAAACAAGATCACAAGTTCACATTCTTCTCTCCAAAGACAATGCCCCTGCTTTACTAGCTCTACAAGCTCTGAGATCCATGGTGGCGGCCATTAGTTTAGTATCACTAGCAAGGTTCCATATGAAAATCTTACAGTGACTTCTTTCCTCCCAATGGTCTATTCTCACTCATCCTATGTCTCATCTTATCCAAATTACCAATCATTGCAAGAAGGACTTATCTTGATGGATGGAGTCCAAAGAAATTATTTTGGGCCGACCATTTGTTTCAATTCATCCCCAGGCCATAATGATGACAGATGCCTCCCAGACTGGATGGGGGGCATTTTCAGGGAAGGAATGTCCAAGGCTCTTGGTCTCCAGTAGAGGCCAATCTGCATATCGATGTTCTGGAACTGAGGGCAGTGCTCTTAGTGTTGCAAGCCTTTCCAATTGTCGTCCCTCTAAGAACGATTGCAGTTCAGTCAGACAACATCAGTAGTCTGGTACATCAACAAGCAAGGCAGAACCAAGTCCTACCCCCTTTGTTGAGAAGCCCTCAGAGTGTGGCAATGGGCGATCTCTTCAAACCACTGTCTGGTAGCAATGCACATCCTGGAGAGCTCAAACATGAGAGCAGACAAATTGAGCAGATGTATCCTATTGCCTCATGAGTGGTCTCTCAATCCCAGAGTGGCAAAGGAGATTTTATTTTGTTTATTTTATTATTTTATTTACATTTGTTTACCAGGAAATTCCGACTGGATGCAGGTCCTTTTTCAGCGGATGCCCAGGGAGAAAATCTCCACATCATGTACATGATAAATAGAGATACAAAGTTGCAGCAATAGTAAACAACACTACAGGTTATTGGCTTTAATACAATAACAAGATATTGATTATCAACAGTTGTTGTGTCTTTCGGCTTTTCCCAGTTAGGGGTCGCCACAGCAGAACTCCGGTCCGCTAATGATTGGTAGTTGATTTTTACATGCCAAGTTACCAGCCCTGATGCACAACCTTCAATGAAGGTACACACATTCACTCATGTCTCCACGCAGAAGACGCTCTAGCTGAGAATCGAACTGGACGGCGTCTTACTGTGGCGACAAGCTACCTTAGCACCACCATCGTGGGTACAAGTTAAAATAGTTTTTTGTCATTTATAATATTAGTAACAAAGTTGTCAGACAAGATTTTAAAGTATGTAAAAACAGCTAGCTAATTCTGACTGTGGTTAGTAGTGGCGGTAGCATAATTGGGTTAAGAGTCTAGGTGGGGGGGGTAAGGGTGGGGTTGGTAGTCAGGATTAGAACAAGGACAAAGCCAGTGCAAATTGAAGTGGAATTTGAGCACAGTCTTGAAAAGGCTGCTGGAAGGTAGAGTAGGTATAGAGGGTGGAAGATTGTTCCAAAGTTTAGATATGGTACATGAAAATATGGCTTCTCCTGCTGAGTTTTTGGGTTTGATAACAGTGAGTTGATTTTTGTTGCTTGATCTTAGGGGCCTAGTGGATTGATAGGGTTGGAGAAGGGTTTGAAGGGAAGGGATATTATGAGGGGTGGTTAATAAGTTTATGAGCGAGGGTGAGTTGATTAAAGTAAAGGAGTTGTGCAAGTTCTAGCTAGTTTAGTTCTTTAAGGGAGATACAATGATGGCTGCTGTAGGATGTTCCAGTGGCAAATCTAGCAATTTTGTTGTAACAAGCATCCAGCTTGTGTAGGTCTGTCTGTCTAAGGTTGGCAAGTATGGGGGACGCATAGGGTGGAGATTTGCTGGGAATTGGGTATGGAGATTCTAGCCACCTTGGTTAAGAATTGGCGGCTTCGATATAATGCACCAAGTTTCTTGTGAACTTTGTTATTGTGCGAGATATGTTGGTGTCAAATATAAGTGTGCTGTCTGTTTCCACACCAAGTAATTTTGTGT
This sequence comes from Protopterus annectens, assembly GCF_019279795.1. Taxonomy (NCBI): domain Eukaryota; kingdom Metazoa; phylum Chordata; order Ceratodontiformes; family Protopteridae; genus Protopterus; species Protopterus annectens. The sequence continues at coordinate 306,465,636 of NC_056742.1, read as the reverse complement.
GTTCTGATGGAGAGATGATGGTATTGTCTTTGGCGAGAATGTTGAAGTGGGGGTGTTTTGGGTGGCTTTGGAAGGTTGGAACAGGAGAAGTTTTGTCTTACTTGGGTTGAGTAGGAGCTGAGCATTGGATAGCCAACTTTCTACAGAAGAGAATGATTCCTGTGTGATTTGTTGTAGTTCTGGTAGAGTGGGGCAGAGCAGATGTGAGTAGAGTCATCAGTGTACTGTATAAGAGATGCATGTGTGGTGGCAGTATGTAGGTTGTTAGTGAAAAGTGAGAATAGCAGAGGGCCAAGGATAGACCCTTGGGAAACTCCAAGAGTAACTGGGAGGTGAGGTGATAAGTTATTGTCCCAGATTACTGATGGCTGGCATCCATGTAGATAGCTGTGGAACCAGTTGCAGGCTGATTGTGAAAAGGAGAGGTTGGGAAGAGTAGAGAGTAGTAGCTCATGAGATACCATGTCAAAGGCCTTTGAGAGATCTAGAAATATGGCAGTAGAGACGAGGCCCATTGTTTTTGTGATGAAGTATGGTGTTGGTGAAGGAGAGCAGAGTGGAGGTAGTCCTGTGATATGGCCTGAAACCATGTTGGGCTTTGGAGAGGAGATTATTAGCTAGGAGGTAGTTGGAGACTTGGGTGTTGATACATTTTTTTCAGTATCTTGGAGAGAGGGGAGAGGATAGCAATGGGGCGGTAATTGGAGAGGTCGGTGGAGGTTGTGCCTTTGTGGAGGGGAATGATGTGGGATATTTTCCATATCAAGGGAACAAAGCCTTCGGTTATGGAACGGTTGATTAGAATTGAAACTGGGTAGGCTAGTGTATCAGCTACAATTTTCAAGTATTCAGAGGGGAGGTTGTCAGCTGCGAGTTTGGTGGGTTTAAGTTTTGACAATAGTCTTTTTATATTGGAGGTGGGTACTGAGGTGAAGAAGAAAAGAGGAGTGGGGTGTTTAGGGTTAGGAGTTAGGGAGGGCTGTTATAGGGCAGTGTTGTTTGTTTAGAGATGTTATAGTTTCAGTGAAGTGTTTGTTGAAGGATTTGGCAATACTGCTAGAGGAGGGGGAATGGATGGCTGGGGGTATCAACCTTTCCTGGGTGGAGGATAGTGTTAATAGTGGACCAGAATTGCATAGGGTTGTGGTTGGTAGAGTTTAGGGTGGATTTATAGTAGAGGGATTTGTCTAATTTTATTTGCTTTTTGGCTGTATTGCACAGTTCAAGGAATGATTGCCTATCTGAGTTATTTTTTGTTAGACGCCAGTGCTCCCAGGCCTTATCTCTGGATTTCATTAGGGTTCTGGTGGTCTTTTGTAACCATGGGGCATGCCTGGATATGACTTTGGCATTTCTTACAGGAGCATGGGTGTTTAGGATGGAGAGGAAGGTACTGTTGAAGAAGTGGACTGCCTCATCTAAGGTGAGGTATTTTAGTGGTGACCAGTTAAATTTTTGCAGGGAGGAGATGAAGGAGTTGGGGTTGAAGTTGGACTTGTTCCGTATTTGCCTGTGGATAATGGGCTTGAGACTGTTTGTGTGGTGCCGAATTAGAAAAGCGGAGGAGTGGTCACTAAGACTGTCAGGCAAGCAGCCTGCTAGGTAAGAGTGAGGGGTTTAGTTGCCTAGGACCCAGTCAAGTAAGGTATGATTGTTAGGGTTTTTGTTGATTCAGGTAGTTGAGTGAACCCATGGAGATTAAGGTGAATGGTTGAGAGATTATTACAGGATAGCCAGTTGATGTTAAAGTTTGTCACTGGGGTCAGCCTTGCTGTGACCTATTTGCATCCCCCCAGAACAACTGCAGCAGCTACTTTGCCCTAATCCCCCATCAGGGGGAGTCCCCAAGAGATGCTCTCCTTCACAATTGGCCCGCGGGATGACTCTATGCCTTTCCTCCCATTTCTCTAATCCTCACTTCCTTGAAAAAAGACATAAGGTTGAAGACCAAAGTTACTCTCATTGCTCCTTTTTGGCCTTGGCAAGTCTGGTTCCCCTTTCTTTGGCCTTATCTACTTCAACATCCATGGACTCTGTACCCAGATCCAGATCTCATGTCCCATCCCCAGGGACTAGTTTATCCCAACCTGAAAAACCTCAAGCTTGCAGCTTGGTTGCTCCAGCTCCATTGATTGCCAGGCGAAATAATTTATCTTTCACAATTTGAAACATTTTGTTAGCTTCCCATAAATCTTCCATGAGGAGGCTCGACCTCAGCAAATGGAAAAGATTTTCCATATGGGCACACAAAAAACTTGAACCTTTCTTGGCACCATTTGATGAGGTTTTACAATTTTTGTCTACACTCTTTGAGCAAAGAGCTTCTTCTACCATCAAAGTTCAGCTTGCTGCTATTTCTAATTTTCATAATGGTTTTGAAAGGGAATCCTTAATTTCACATAGGCTGTGCAAGGCCTTTCTGAAGGGAACATTAAGGTTAAAGCCTTATAGGGAACTCCTCATTCCCTGGGGTCTTACTGTGGTTTTGTAACCATTTGTCCCATCCCTCTTTGAGTAGGCAGCTACCTATGATTTGAAATTCCTTTCATGGAAGACCATTTTCTTAATAGCCATGACATCTGCTAGGGGGATTTCAGAGATTCATGTGTTATCTACAAAATCTCCATATTTGATTTTTCATAAAGACAGGGTATCACTGAGAACCAAACCATCCTTTCTGCCAAAGGTCGTATCTCAGGCTAACATTAATCAGTCCATTGAATTGCCAGTGTTCTTCCCTAATTTTTCCAACAAGGGAGAATACTGCTTACATTTATTGGATGTCCACAGGCAATTGCATTTTTATCTTGAAAGAACTAAAGATTTCAGAAAGTCAGACTGGTTATTTGTTTCCTTTTCAGGTCGTTCCGTGGGTCAGTTTCTAAAGTTACATTGTCTAGTGGTTGAGAGAATGCATTACCTTTGTCTACAACAGGAAAAAAGTCAAATTGGAAGCCCCAGTTAGAGCACACTCCACAAGAGCTATAGCTATGTCTGCTATTTTCACTCCAAGGCTTCCATAGATGACATATATGCAGCAGTGACATGGGCTTCTCCACATGCCTTTATTACTCTTTACAAAGTGGATCTGGTCATTTGGTTCTATGGTGCTCAGGAATATTCTTCCGTAAGGCCTCTCAAGATGCAAGATAGCTGGGGACTCTGCCCCACAGGTGAAGGATAAATGAAGATTGACAACATCAGATAAAGAGTACAAAACACAAACAAAACCAAACCAGGGTATAACTATGAACAAAATAGAAAGAAATCCCAGCAACAAGCGAAAATCACACTCCGGCGACTCCGAAGAAGCCAAACTATTGGCGAAAGCGCTTAGTCGTTGGATATTGTCTTTACACAAATAAAGCCAGAGTGTGATTTTCACTTGTTGCTGGGATTTCTTTCTATTTTGAACATCAGATAAAGAGGTTATGTACTCACCATAACATTCCATCTGTGTTGTCGATCTTCATTTAACCTTGACACCCCACCCTCCTTCAGACTCCTTGAGAAATGGACCTTAATCCTGGCTATTTGTTACCTCATGTATGACCTTGTTCATAGCCTCTTCAGTGGTTATTGCATTACCCTTTCCGAGTCTTTCATTATAGCTGCAAACTCGATCTGAGGTAATTTAGAGAGAGACATTCTGGGTAGGAACTTGGCTCAGGAGTTTTGGTTCTTGTGAACTTTGTAATGGCCTAGCCGGTTCCGAGGAACTGAATCCCATAGGTCAAGGATAAATGAAGATCGACAGCAGAGATGTAACATTATGGTGAGTACATAACTTCTTTTTTTATTCTCAGTGACTGGGCTGATGTAGAATATTTATATTTGAATTAAACAAAAAGAGCTGTTGTTGCAAATAATTTAATATAAGCTCCTTAGTTCTCAACACATTAGATCTTACAGATGCAACATTTTACCTGAAAAGATAGCTTATTATTTATAAAAAATATTACGGTCTTAAAGAGCTGTTTGACCTTCACAGTTTTTATACTGTCTATTAAAACCAGCAGTTTCATTTTAAATGGGCCAAAGTGCATAACTTTAAACTTATTAGTCTTTTAAAGGCCATATTCCTTAAGCCACAGTTTGACAGGATGAAAATACTGGTTCAGAGACTCCGTATTTTCAATAGACTTAACAGTGGGACGAATGTTTATGTCATCTGTGTGCATAGCAATCCTGTGAAAGATTACAGATATAAGAAAATGTATTAAACAAAATAAGACTTACAGCAATCCAGTCAGATGTATTACCCAATATAGGTACACTGGGTTTCTGATCCATTAGCCAGTACTAGAGACATTTTATTACAAATAAGCTTACATTTCTAGCCCTCAGATTTTGTATAATGACATCATGAAGGATGGAATCAAAGGACTTTGAAAGATCAAAATAACTTTCACATTGAAACCTTCATCCAGTGCCAAAAAGTCTGCCAAACAAATTAGAGTGGCTCTTCCTCATTTAAAGCTTTGTTGTCCTAATTGAAGTTCTGGTCCATGCATTTTCTTTTCTTCAAGTATTAAAACTAAACATATATCAAAGCATTTGCCAAAGATTAAAGTTAGTCTAATGGGGTATTAGTTATTGTGACAACCGTGCCCTTGCCCAGCAATCAAGGAGCCTCAATCCTCACCACTAACACCAGGGAGGTCATCTCATAGAAGAGAGGAAAGGATAACTAATACACACAGTAAAGTACAATTTCCCTTAAGTGCACACAGAGACTACAGTCAGTCTGGGCCTGGTTGCTCCTTTGCTCACCAGGTCCCCAATAAGACTCCCCACTGGCACAGCTATAGGGTCCAGATCTCAGCCTAGCCGGGCAAGCTAAAACCTCCAGTACCCTCTCTGTCAAACCAGTGCTTTGTGTCCCTGCCAAGTAGCTGACACAACACACACACACTTTGAGATAACTATGTATACAACTTCACAGACACTCCTGGGAAAGGCTGACATGGATTCTCCAGCTGTGCCCCTTTACCCAGACCATACAGTAGTAATCCCTGCCACCACCCAGATAATAATATCAGCTACTAAAAGGCCCTTAAAAGGGTGTCCAATTATTACTGTGCAATATTATTATCCAATGGTAATGTAAAAAAACAGTCAAGGCTTACTTTAGAGTGACCTATTACAATAACATCTATAAATATGCAATGTACTCTAGAGCTTATTCCTACACAAACCAGCCACAGGTAGAAGGTTTTAAAAATATTTAATAATAAATAATTAAAACACAAGACAAAACTACTACACCACAGAGATACCTAAGAGTTCAGAGATCATACAGAAACTTAAAATAATACAGTAGGACAGGTCTGATTTCAAAGAAAAATACCTAATTAATCTTTACTAGCTTTAACTATTCCTACAAGAAATCACAGTGCTAAAACTTACATGTGAGCATAAGGCAGAGTGCTGATAAGTTGGATATCAAGATCAAAATTCTTCCAGTCTCTTGTGAGAAATAGTATTTAAACATTACTAACAAACATGTCTTTAAGGCCCTCCCAAATTACATCAATTTTGACACTTAGGTTTTCCCATTATTCATATTGCATCATTTTAACACCTGGTCTGAGTTCTCAGGCCACAAACTGCATTATTTAGCAATCTAACACCTGCTCAGAAACTTACAACAATACAAGGCATTTCACATATGCACTCTTGGAGAAACCAGAGCAATAAAGCACCTTCCACATGTAAATTCTGGTCATAAACTTTAGCCTTAAAACAATGGGCATGAAACCTTCATCCAGATGCATTGGAGCCGAATTCTAACATGAAAGGGTCACAACATGCTTCACTGGGCCAGTAGAGTACAATGTTGTCACATATTTTGCAGTTACACATTTCACAGTATTCTTTTACACTCAAGAAACATACCTGTATTTTACATTTATTTACAAATGCCAGAATTATATATCAAATTCTATTTGATTAGGCTTGCAGCCTTCGCCCATCTTTCCCCAATTGCCACAGTTATTAACCATGTATCAGCTTACCACCTTGTGAATTAGAATGACATTCGATACTCCCCAAGACAGTCGATTAGTGATGCACTGAAAAATTGTAACGGAGCTACTACTTTTTCCCCTAATAGCAGATATAAATTGTCCCAAGTAGTTATCAGGACCTTTATAAATAGTGTTCCCAAAGTTTCACGAGTGATCCTTCATTAGATCCTCAGAAAGTCTTGGCCAGGTGATGTTACCATTATTACTCAAGTCAGTAGTAGTATGTAAATGACTAGTTTACACCAGACTTTAGATATAATTGTTGGAAATATTGGTCATAACAGAAGGATCACTAACTACTGAATTAGCAGAAAGTAGTTTGCCAACCTTGGTGTAACAATGGTTCTGATAGTTGATGTGTTTATAGGATAACTTATTAACAGATGTTAATGCCAAACTTTCCTCATACTTTGGGTGACTTGAAATGGCTTGCCTGAGATTTTTACTTTTTTACTTTGTAAGGTTTTAAATTTCCTATAAAATCTGTACTTTTATTTCTTTCTTCTAACTAAAGCGATCAGTTTACTGTTACACATAGTTGGAAGACAAGATTGTTTCTCATAATTTTTTTGACAGACATGCTTCAGAAAAGGCTAATTACTTAGTCTGTCCAGTGAGCTCCATTCATCCGTACTACTAGAAGTATGTATTTGTCCAGTTGGTTGCATGAAGATCATGTCTTAACTCTTCTTTGTCCAGTTTACCATAGATGCATTGTTCTGCTTTTGTGTAATGCATCTTATTCCCTGTTATCTTAAAGTCAAAGGCAATATGATCAGAATTCCCTAATAGTGGTAATGTCTGAATGCTAATGACAAGCCCAAGGATGTTAGCAAATACTGAATCTAATGGGTTTTGATTCCTATTAGCAAAGTGTCTGAGATCTACAAGATTGCTTTCTGTTATTACTGCCATTACTTCTAGGAGTTCTGGTTTCAGAAGAGCAGTCATTTTCAAGATATATTTCTTGGTCTCCAGTTTTTCAGAATACCCCTAGCCACAAACCAGCAATACCTTCTGTGAGAACATTTCAAATCTCATTAAGATTTGCTGGGAACATCTGTTTTCCGCTTGCTCACAAGGAATAGACCCAATGGGCCCTCTCTAGTCAGAATCAACCTTTTGCCGACCAGACCATCTGTCTAAATGCTGTTGAACTAAGTGTTTGCAGTTGTTTGCTTCCAGGCACTCAGGGACCCATGATCCTGAGGCATGTTTTCCTCTCCCTTTGTCATATTTGTCTTGTATGAGCCGTAGCTTCACTTCAGCATCGGTCAGACATTCTTTCAGGAAAGTATTTTCAGAATGTTCAAATATGTTTATTTCATCTCCCTATTTCTGACCACTGATAGAATATAGTTATTAAGTTTACTTTTTTTAATCTTCCACTTTTATTTTTTTAATTTCAAGCAGACTTTATTGTGGGGGGGTGGTATTTAAACCTTCGTGTTCCACTACTATCTGCTTGCTCATATCAGATTGAAAAGCCCACAGAATCAGCATATCCAATGTATTTGACTGAGAACTAGTGACCACTAATTGTTTTATTTTACTGTTTCCTTTTTTGTTGCTTTCTGTTTGCTGAGACATCAGCTGTATTAGACAGTATAAAATAAGTCAATTTATTGTTCTAATCCTAAGTTTCATAGACTCTACCAGTTGAAATGCCATATAGGAATTATTTCTGTTGCTACATACAGTTCTGTCTCACATTAATGAGTCATGCAACTTACCATGTTTGCATTTTTTACAAGATTATGTATGCTAGTAACAGAGGCATTTATAGACTCAATGGGGCCTTGTCCCTCATAAAGAAAAAAATTGACAAATGGCATTTTTTTCTCAGTTTACAGTAAATCTGAAACTTTTCTCTCATCACTACAATATTCTCTCTGTCTGTCTTTCTTTGTCTTCTTAAAATTGTTACATATTATAACATTTAAGAGCCTTTTCCACTAGTACACACAGAAAACTATAAAACTGTGTCTTTTCAGGCTTCTCAGAAATTCCAGTTGTAGTAAGGAATAAATAAGATTTCCTCACGGTCTCAAACAAATTTCACTGGACAGAGAGGATATCAGGTGGCTGAAGGTACCCCCTGTTCCAGTTGAAAGACTAAATTACTTTCTGTTTGGTTAACTACTGCCACCATTTAACATCTGCATTTTGAGCGATTTAAGAGTTAAATGGAGAATACATGCATACGTATGGACAGTTCCATCAGCTTACATTTCATATTGTGAAAACATAAATGTTACAGGTGAGAAAATATATACTCATATAAGCTAGAGATCTCGGTTTCTTACAGTACTACTATATATTATACCAGAGATAGTTTTGTTTACTGCAAAAAGTGTGCATCATAATAATAATAATAATAACAATGATAATAATAATAATAATAATAATAATAATAACATGCAAGTTTGGGTTATTCAGTTTGGGCTAGTGCAGCTCAATAGCATATGTGACATTACTAGATAGGAGTTTATAAATAAAACGGAGTGGAACTGGTATAGGAAAATAAAAGAAGTCAGCCAATGTAGTTTGTTGAGAGGGTTGGTATGTAGTTGAAAAGGCAAGAACAGTAGATTACTTGTCTGCTAAGACAGTAGCTGACTCTAAGGTTAGGATAGGAACAAAAATACCACCACAGATGGTAATAGTTTTTGAGGTGCAAATAACAGTGTTTTAATAACTGCTACTGTACAGAGCTCTATTGCAGTAATATATTGCATGAGCATGATGTCTTATTTACAGGCTTGAGTAGTTTGTCAGGTGAATATCATAGTCAATTAAGCCTAGATACTTATGCCCTTAATACATGGTCCAAAGACATTTCCAGAATCTTTCAAGCAAACAAAGGAATATGAATGAAGGTGAATGGAAATCTTTGGTGTCATTGAGAAAGAGATAGTAACACTAGAACTGATAAATACTATAGTCTCTTTTTTAAAGCATAACAAATGTTATATTTGTAGTAATCCACAAGATCTGATAAAGTGATTAAAATACATTACTCATTTCTTAATAAGGAATTGTTTACAGCTATACCATATTCCAAGCTAAACATTAAATGGAAAATGAGTATTTTGATAAAAAGTTGGAAGATGAAAGCTCCAACTATGGATATTTAATGAAAGATGTAGATTTCTGATACCATAAGTTTTACAAAGAGCAACTACACAAGTTACTGAAGGCTTATAATGTGAGTTGAACTTGACTGATGTTCTGTTAGTGTGAAGCTGATGAAAAGACTATGGCAGCATAGTTTAAAATTAAATATGAACATATATAAAATAAGAGTGTCAAATGTGAACTCTGGGAATGCTATGATAAAATCAAAGGGATTGAAGTCAGACTCCGAGAAATTCAGAGCAATAATGCAAATGACAAGTCCAAAAGACAAGTAGGACTAGGCATTAATGATTTTTGGGCTGAGAAGTGCAGTATCTCCTAAAGTTTATACCTAATATGTCTGAGGTATTGTCAAAACACTTGGACCAAGTTGTATACATGTAATAGAGCCATGAAAAGGAAAAGGGTTCTGTAATAATCTTCTATCATAATCACGAAACTCATACCAGAAGCACCTGCATTGCAGTATTATGATGTAAATAAGCCAGTTGTGTTATGTTGTGATGTCATTCAGAATGGTACAGGAGTGCTGATCTTACAGGAAGACAAATCCATTTCTTATTTATCAAGAGTGTTTACAGATGCACACCAGAGATATATTCATATTGAGAAAGGATTGTTTGCAATAGTTATGAATATTACAATTTCCATTACTATATTTATGACAAAAAGTGCAGTTAGAAACAGACCATAAATCCTTGCAAAGCATATTCAGAAGGTCTTTGAGTATAAATAAATAAATAAAAAATAAAAGATTACAAAGATTTTAATTTAATATGCAGAGGTATAACATGAAAGTGTAATATTGACCAGCTAGGTGTTGTAATGGTTTAGGACATGGAAAAAGGCAAACAAATTTCAGTGACACTATGACATTGATATAGAGATGTGTTTGTTAAAAGAAGTGACAATAAAAGGCTAGCCAGAGCAAAGATTATCAGTCAGAAAGGAAATCCAGTCTTGTTTTAACTTTAAGAAGGAAATAAGTTATGTCCAAGGTTTAATGTTCATATGTGACAAGACTAGAAGTCAAAAGCTTGACAGAATACACAAATCATATGTTGGATTAATAACGTGCAAGAAAACAGTGAGAGGCATCATCTACTAGAACAGCCAGGAATATCAGTATAGAAAGAAAAAGTGGTACAGAACTGTTATGTGTGTAATATGTTTTATGGCAACAATCCAGTAGAGGAGATGTTATCTACACAGTATCTGTAATAAACTCCAGAGTCAGGTGTGCACATATTTTTTACAATTTAAAGGAGGCAAGTATTTAGTAAGTGTAGATTACTTCATCAGTCACTGCAATTGGCAGTGTAATAATTACATGATGCCCAAATTGTCAAGACTAGGCACACTTGTGATCATGTCAGAAAGTAATCCATAGTCAGACAGCAGTGAATTTAAGAGATTTGAAAAACACTGAAAATTCAAGAAGATAACTACATGTTAATTTGATAGTGGTGATTAGAATGAACAATGAGAGGTGGAAAAACTGTCTAGGAAGTGAAAAAAAATGACGAAAAAGAGTATTAACAGTAACTATGGGGATTACCGTCTTGCAGTTTTGAAGTACAGGAATATTCCATTGTAGAATCTCAGTCTCACTCTCTGTGCTCAGCTCTGAATAAGATTGATCAGTGCTACTATGAAATGGTTCAGATGTTATAAATCAGAAAAGACAAATATTCTAGAAACTCTGAAGGATAATAAAAAGTCTACACAAGAAAATATATAGCTTAATTAACTTGTATCAGAAAATGTGTAACATTTTCAACAAATGTGACATACTAAAGATTAATTAACACGGCCATATGTTTCATGTTGTTAATCTGGTCACTAAATCTGTAGTTCATAAACTACTAATAATATTAAGCATTCAGAATGGTTACATATGTATACTGCAATAACATTGTTTTACTAATGAGAATCTTAAGTAAAGGTATCACAAAAATGTTTATATAATGAATCTGCAGCATGAAGTAGCATGACAGAGGGGAATACTGTCAGCACAGCTATCTGGAATTTTGTAAATAATTTTATGTCATTTGTGAATATCAACATGATTTTTATAAGATGCTTGTGTGACAACTGTATTAGAACTGCAAAATTAACTTACATTATGGCTATGCAATAAAAGATGGTATCTTTCAGTTTTCTATGAGCTAGAGACACAGAGTCTGTGCTGAGAAGCTTTCTGTATTGTTTTTAGGGTGAAGTAATTACTAGTCTTGAAATGTGGAGGAATGTTATTGTTTTAGGACTTACAGCATCTGCCAAAGATCTGAGATCTATGTATTTTCACAGGTAGATGCTAAATACTGTCAGCTTCCAGCAGTGGGAGTTTCACCTAGGATATAGTCAGATGACAAGAAATGATATTCTGCAAGCTATCTCAGCAGGGATGTTTGAGATATTAATTTAAGAAGTCTCTTAGTGAGACAGACCATTCTGTATTCTGTCTCAGACCTGACAAGAACCATTCACCACAACATCTGCCTTGTTCTAATGAAGTAAGTTTCTTGGGAACAGTATAACTCTCTTAGATACAGTCAGGAATACAGTAAAGCATAGTTTAGATGTTTTTCTTTATTCATCTGAGACTGTCCTGCAATGTTGTTTTAAATATTTCCTGTGCTTTTGAACTCTGATGTCACTGTGAATATTTATATATATATATATATATATATATATATATATATATATATATATATATATATTTATTTATTTAGCATTGTCTTGCTCTTTTATTATTTATTATTAAAATATTTAAACCTTTCATTGTGGCTGATCTGTGTAGAGATATTTAAGCTTTGAGAGTACTTGCATATTTATTTGGTGACAGAGTGTGTGTGCCACTCCTAATAGCCTTGCTCTTGGTCAAACCATCATTTGTCTTAATATTAATATTATACAGTAAGATTGGGCACCCTTTGTTAAGGGCCTTAAAGTAGCTGATAAGGAGTTGACTGATGGCAGTGAAAACTACCTTATAGTCTGGGCAGAAGGGGCATAGCTAGTAAACCTGTGCCAGCCTTTCCCAGGTGTGTGAGTGTGTGTGTGTGTGTGTGTGTGTGTGTGTGTGTGTGTGTGTGTGTGTGTGTGTGTGTGTGTAGATCAAACCTCAAAGAGTGTATGTGTCAGCTACCTGGGCAGGGACATAAAACACTGGCTGGACAGAGAGGGTGCTGGAGCCCTTGGTTTGGCCTCTCGGCTGAGATCTCAACTCTGTAGCTGTGCCAGTGGGGGTCTTATTGGGGATCTGAAGAAAGATAGAGGAACCAGTCCCAGACTGACTGTGGTCTCTGTGTGCTCTTAAGGGAAATTGCACTTGATGCAGAGAGCTGCATCTGGAAATACTGTGTGTATACTTGTTATCCTCCAAGTGTACATCCCTCACTGTTGTCAGTGGTAAAGACTGAGGCTTCTCGATTACTGGTCCAGTGGTGGGTCATCACATATTGATGAGCAGTGGTGGGATCACCACATCACATGTTGGGATTCAGTATTGTGAATATTGAACTACTGCAGCCTGTAAACAGTGGTCACTAAAGAAGGTGTTTGTACTCTCAAGCAGCCACATGGTAGAAATTCAGAGTTTCATATCACAATCATTTTTTATTTATTTATTTATTTATTTTTGTTAGCTTAGTCAGGGAGACCAGGCAAGGATGTTAGCAGAGGCATATGGCAAGCTGACAAGAAGCCAGTTGGCTGAGATGTGCCAAGAGAAAGGACTGCTGCATGCCAACCTGACAAAAGCAGAAATGATTGCAGCCTTAACCAAAGCTGCATCACAGTCCAGCAACCATGAGGACAACCAGATTGGCATTGAGGATGTACAATTCTTAGAAAATGGACAGTCCAACTTTGCCTCAGAGGACTTCAAAATCCATCTGGAGTTAAAGAGACTTGAACTGGAGGCCAAACGTTTCAAAATAGAATCAGAAGAGAGGCTGAGACATCTGGAGGCAAAAGAAAAATGAGACACTGAGATATTTGGAGGCTGAAGAAAATGAGAGGCAGAGGCAACTTGAAAAGTAGATGCTGACTCTTTGTCAAGGTCATGGAGGTAATGGGAAGGGAGTAACCAAACCCAGAAGCAATAAAGGTCAGTAAATTTCTTCCACAATTTATAGAGGGTCATAATTTTTATAGTTCTATTCATATATTTGAAAGGGTATATAAACAGTATAATATTGACCAAGGAATCTGGGTATGGTTCCTGACCCCTTTACTCCATGGTAAAGCTGTAACTGCTGTTTCTAAACTGTCTGATACTGATTGCTTAAATTATAATACAGTTAAAAATTGTATTAGAATATTTTCACACCTGAAGATTATACAAAAGAGGTTCATGAGCAAAGGCGCAAGGCAGATGAAAGTGTGTGTGAATATATTGCTGAACTACCCACTCATTTTCAGAGGTGGGTGCATGGGTGTCAGGTTACCACTTTTGAAGAGCTAGCAGATCTTTTGGTGAGGGAACAAGCCCTTAGCACTTTGCATGAGGACATGAGAATCTGGTTGGTAGATAGAGAATGTAATACTCCAAATGAGCTGGGGAAATAGGGAGACTTATACCTAACAAGAAGGGCAGCACTGCACAGGAAAGGGATACCCAGTGCTGCTCATGGGTCTAAGGGAACCAATGATGGGCAGCCTAAACCACCCCAACATAATCTGCCAGTAACAAGGGAAGCCACTAGTTCAGGTACACGGCCAAGATCAAGGGTTAAATGTTTTAAATGTAATCAGTGGGGCCATGTAGCATATAGATGTCCATGGAGGCAAGGTGGGGAACAAAAGGTAGGGGAGCCAGTAACTGGGAATGACAGAATGCCAACAGTAAGTTGTCTGGAGACAACATGGGTACCAAACTACCACAAGAGGTTATATCCTATCTTAGTAGATGGGAAACAGGCCACTGCTAAGACAGAGACAGCCTCTAACCTAACCATTGTGAAGCCTGCAATGGTTAAACAGTAGCACTACTTGATTGGGAAGTCTACTCCAGTCAGAGCTTTAGGAGGAACTCCATTCCAAATACCTTTGGCTAGGGTTCACCTTGATTGGAAGGGTGGAAATGGAAGCAAGCAATTAGGTGTGTTTGAGGATATACTTGCAGATGTCCTGCTAGGGAATGATTTTGATAATGCAGTACCTTGTATGAATGCAGTTACATGCAGTCAGGCTTGTAGGCAAGCATGTGGGTTTGGTAGCCTGGGGGGGACCCAGACAAACCACACACTTGAAGCCAGGACTAGTGAGGTGGTTACTTCAGAAAGGGAGGTACCCTGTAGCAGTGAGACTGAAGGTGAGCCACAGCTGCTGGTGGGTACTGATGTCCCCTTGGACAGAGTGACTGCAAAGGTTCATAGATTCATAGGTTCATAGGTAGGTACTAGGCTATAGGCCCGAGGGCCTATGTAAGACTAGCCAACAAGGTTCCCTGGCTTATGCCACCCAAGAAAGTTATTTTCCTGTGCCACTGTCAAGCAGAGACACAGAAGTGATCCCCGGGGTGTATTTCCTATTTCCCATCCACTCATCCAAGATTTTTCTTGAAGAGTGCTAATGAAGAACTTTACTTGACATAGATGGATAGCCTGTTACAGAGTATGGGAAGTCTCTGGGACAGGAATTTATCCCTCCAGCATGTCCTGTTTATTGTGGTGACAAGGTTTAGGTCCCTAGAGTGTGTAACTCGGTGGGATTGGGATTTCTTTAGGTGTAGCATGTCCAACAGCTCTGGGTTTGACATAGCTTTATATGTTAGGCAGAGATCACCTCAGAGTAGGCGATATGCTAAAGAGTAAAGCTGGAGTTTTTTGAGACAGTCAGTGTAGGGCATCTGTTTGAGGCCAGTAATCCTCTTTGTGAGGAACTTGTGGGGTCTTTCCATCTGCTGCAGATGTCTTGTGAGGTACGTTCCAAAAGGGGTGCCGCATTGTACTCTATAATGGGTCTAATGAGTGTCAAGTAGAGGGGAACAATGACCTCTTTTTTCCTGGATGAGAACCCTTTTACAATGAGGTGTGCCACGTAGAAGGACTTCCTGACTACTGTGGTGATGTGACTATCAAAGGACAGACTACTGTCCACCTGGGTCCCAAGGTCTCTTATCACACATTCAGTGTTAAGTAGACTGCTGTCTATGTAGTACTTCATGGGTGCAGAGTTTTTACCAAAGGGGATGACACTGCACTTTTTGGCATTGAGCTTGAAGCCATGGCTCTGACACCAGGCATCTGTCTTAGTGAGGCCCTTCTGTAGGACTTCCACATCATTTGGGGACTCGACTATGGTTCCTAATTTACAGTCATCTGTGAACTTCGTTAGCCAGAGGCATTCTGTGTTAGCCTGTACTTCAGAGAAGTAGATACTAAACAGGAGAGGCAGAGTTGAGTAGTAGTACCCAGGCTGACAGTGAGGCACCACTGTCAGAGGATATCAGAATTCATGTAAAAGGGGAGCTGGGAAGGGTTACAAAGACAGAGCTGAGACAGGCTCAGCTGTCACACCCTATATTACAAGGCTTGAGGGAGGTAGCCAGGGAGGTGCCTGATTCTCAAGGAAAAGGGGAGTCTGTACACTGGGTAAAAGCATTACTGTACTGAGGGAGGGCTACAGGGAGAGAGAGCACAGCAGTTGGTAGTACCCAGATCATACCATCTGACACTTCTAATAGCCCATGACATTCCCTTTACAGGTCATATGGACATAAAGTGTACCAAGAGACATGTTATGCAGAACTTTTATTGGCCTGGGTTTTCCAGGGATGTTTCTCAAAAAAGCCAAACAGTTGCAGAACAAAGCTTAGTTCATAGAACCAACACTGGATGCAGTATGAAACAAACCAAGCAACGCTGATACTGAACAAGTGTTTAAACACTTGTTCAGTATCAGCATTGCTTGGTTTGTTTCATATTTTTCCAGGGATGTAACAGAGTACTGCAGGACCTGTGAGCAGTGCCAAAGGTAGGAAAGGCAGGAGACAAGGTCAAAGCTCATTTGATGCCTTTGCCTGTGATTGAATAGCCATTTCAAAGGGTAGCTATGGATATTGTGGGGCCTCTGAGTACCCCAAGTTCCACAGGAAAGAAGTATATCCTAGTGGTAGTAGATTATGGTACCAGATACCCTAAAGCAGTGGCCCTGTCCTCCATTGAGGAAGAAGAGGTGGCAAATGCTTTGTTAGAGATTTTCAGCAGGGTAGGTTTCCCAAAAGAAATACTGACTGACAGAGGTGCCAATTTCAAATCAGACCTGCTGGCTTGTCTGTGGAAGCGCTGTTGGGTGAAGTACCTAAAGACCCCCCCCCACCATCCCCAGACTAATTGTCTTGTGGTGAGGTTAAACTCTACACTAAAGACCATGCTATGGGCATTTGCAGACCAGTTTAAGAGGGAGTGGGACAAATATTTGCCCCATCTGTTGTTTGCTTTACAGAGAAGTGTCCCAGGAGTCCACAGGTTTTCACCCTTTGAGTTGCTGTATGGGCATAGGGTGAGGGGACCTCTAGATTTGATTTGTGATAAGTGGGTGGGTCAGTGTGAATCCCACAAGGAGTATGTTGTGGCATTTGTCCTAATCTTCAGGACAAGGCTCAGGGAACTCATGGACTTGGCCCAGGAGAACCTGGCAGAAGCCCAACAGCAGAAAAAGGTCTGGTATGACAGGAATGCTCGAGCTAGGGAGTATGCTGTGGGGCAGCAGGTTATGGTTCTCATTCCTGTCAGACACAACAAGCTTCAGGCTGCTTGAGATGGGCCATTCAAAGTGGTAAAGAAGGTCAGTGATGTTAACTACATGGTGGAACTGCTAGGCAGGGAAACATTACCATGATAGGGAGGCCCTGTTGTTAAGTATTTGCAGTAGATTGCATGAGTAGTCTGAGGGGTTCTATGGCTACAGGGAGCCAGCCAGCAAAATCCCAAGTTAATATGGTGGAGCTTAGGATTGCAGGCATATGATATGACATTGCAGCACCGCAGTAAGTTAGTAAGGCCAATGCAGATGGGCTCTTAAGACAGGGTATGGGGTAATGTATTCCCAGATAGGCTTACCCCTCACAAGCAATGGTTCTGTAGGGTCACTTAAAAAACTAGCATGAGTCTTCGGGGGGGGGGTGACAAAGGGGAATACTGCCAGCCAAAACACTATCAAAATTCTTAGTGTGCATACTGTTTTATGCTTTACTTCTACAATGATTACAGATATCTGGATTTAATTAGGAATCCATGATGAGTTGTTTTACATACCCCATGTACATTGCAACTAACTCAAGGGAACTTTCAGCTGGCAGCCCTTTTGAATTCTGATCAAGAAGGCTTGGCTGTTCAGTCCTCTATACTGGAATAATTTCTCATTCATTGCCAATAATAATTTTATTTACTTGGGTACTAACAGAGTTTTACTTTTTACCTACCATAAAGACAAGATATTTGTTTTACCTCAAAATACTCCCCCTTGTTTTATTTATCTATTTGTAAGTGACTTAGAAACAACTACTGGGAATAGTGTTCATTAGCTCAGTATTTTTCATGTAGGACACTAAACTGAGTCCCATGAGCCTGTTCAGATTATACAGATTTAAACAGATTAGTTTATAACACTAGTGTTATTTGGCTTCCAAGATTAGCTCTCAGTAACACAAGTTGCTGTTTAAATAAAAGCTGGCATTCTGTGCTCTGAATGCACGACATGTTATAGCTGTATTTAACTTAAACTGTGCATTCACTATATTATGTATATCTTTTAATTAATGCTTAATCAAGCATTTCTTCATAATCCCAACATTGACATAGTTGTAAATCATCACTTCATCTTTTTATAGATAATTCCAATAGCCCTAATATATACACATTAATTATTTTTCAAGATTAGTTTTACTGGAAATTCTGGGTGTTTTCTGATTTTGTGTGGTTGACCCTTAGTTATATGAAACTGGGTCTGCATTATCACTGATGTGAACAACTTCATTATATGCTTAACTAAAAGCTTTAGACCTTTTTCTTGACACAGCCATTACAGTATCATTCCTGTTACGGTGATAAGCAAGAGTAGCCATGCATAAGAAGTGTACATATTTATACATATGATCATTTATAATATACACAGATTGTATTAATTATAATATAAAATACTTTAATTATATCCCTTCTATAATACAGCACCACTTGTTAGACTGTTCTAAATTTATAGTTTTGAATGTTTTCCAGCAATGAAATAAAACATATGAGCCGATAATGACAAACTGCCCAATTCAAAACATTTCAACCATAAAAGGTCACTTAAACTTTTGTCATTACAATCCATCAATGTCAGTCAGTATGCACAATCTCTGCAGAAGTAAAAAGTCATCTGAATAATTCCACATTATAGAGATCTGAAACTAATGAAGAGGTTGTTGCTAGAAACAACTTTATATTTCAGCATTTCATCAACAAATTCAGTGCCTGCTGCCCTTGAAGAATGCACTGCCTATGTTGCACTAAAATTGGTAAGCTGGTATATTTGCAATACAGAATGGGTGGTAAGCTGAAAAACAAGTTCATAGTCATTAGGCATCTCATCCAAAGGAGGACATAGCCAGGACTGCAGCACTCCACCCTTAAAATACAAATCTACATGCTGTGGGAGTAGAACCTATAGCCCTCTGCATCAAGATGCAGGTATGCTACCTGCTGTACTATTAACACTGCTTTAAAATTCTATACCACAATAATGATACCATTTGCTAAACAAAACAGTTGCACATTTTAAGCAGACTTAGCATGAGCAGCAGTAAACTTCTCTTCCCTTGAAGCTCACAATTCCTTGAAAATACACTTGAAAATAAATTCTACCTGCTAACTCTAAATAGGGCATTTCACTTTCTCTCACACACCTCAACCTCTGCAAGAAATCTGGACAAAGCCCAACATAAATAGGGACAGATTATAAATATTGCTCTCATGAACTTAGAACATTGCTAGAATAACAGGATTTATGTTGGTATGCATTTTCTATGATGGAGAGAAGGAAGGTCTATCCAGTCAAAATATTTTTAGAAAGTACAGACAAGAGCCATGGAATAAATGTAACAAACTGCCCAAAATCTACAAGAGACAGCAACTGATCTAGAGAGCTTCAGTACTAGAAAATATTAACATCTATTAAATTGACAGATTAAATGTATGAACTAACAGTTTAATAGAAAGTAAAACACTATTGTGTAGAATGCAAAGGCCAAAAGAAATCAGATGGACCTGACCTGATTTGTAGATTAGAAAGCTGCAAAACAGTAATTCCAATCAGAAAAGGATGTGATAATTGCAAAATTCAGCAATGTTTTACACAAAGTAGTTAACTTTAAAGCAAAGTTGCCTGAAAGCATCCGTCTCCGATGGAAACATGATGAGCAGCAGGAGACCTGCACCAGAAGCGAGATGGCAAGCCATTTTGGGCAAAGAGGATGGAGTAATACCCTGGCAAAGTTTTAGATGCTGAGATGACCGGAAATGTGATTCACTCATACTGCTTGATGAAGATGGACCTCCTTACACCAGATTAAAAATTTCAGGACATGATTAAGAAAAAATGAATAATTATGATCAAATCTCTGATCATAAACAAACTGTTACATGTTCAAGAACCAGATGTCAGGGAATTCACCTCTAGAATGGAACAGAGAAGCTAATGAGGTGAATCATAACATTCATTTCAAGAACACATAACTGTATAGTTAAGATCAGAGAAATCTGATCATAATTCTTTGCACCACATGGAGCTTTACCTGCTCTGTGTACAAAGTGTAGGAATGTTAGATGTTGGGAAGTGTGAAACTGATGAAAATGCTTGAAACCACCACGAAATAAAATAAAGAATATTTATTGTTTACAAATTACATAAAATATGACCATCTTATATAGTAAAACATTAATTTCCAATTATGCAATTAAATTAAGCATAAATTAGTACATAATTAGTAAAAATTCAACAACAATTCAGCGTTTGACCAGGCTAGATCTCAACCAAAAACCTGGAAACCACTTGAAGAAAATGATTAAAATATTTAGAATCCTAGTAACGTTTGCATAAGTTATAGCTTTTTCACAAATAAAACCTCATGGGCAAGTTATCATCAAAAATAGACATAATGCCATAATTAGTACCAATATATTTCGTTAATCATTTTTACAGAAACCATGCCCATATTTAGAAAGAGCTCATTCTGAGTATGACATCATTAATTGAATTGCGTTGTCATATCGACAAAACAAAATAAAACCAAGTAGATATTTCTTAGTATTTATGCTGATAGATGCATAAATGGTGTGCCATGTATTATCATGACTTTATAAGATAAAATAGAATATAATAATCATGATCAAAATTAAAAAGGAGTACAGACTTCATTTATAATTGATGTAAATATAGAATCATTCTTAAATCTTGCCCATATATGGCAAACAGCGGATCCAGAGCATTTCCTTTGTGAAGCACACTTTCATGTAAGCGTAACAAAATGAAACAATATGGAATAAACATCTTCTCACTTTTATATGCTATCATAGTGGTAGCATTATGTGCCATGAGGGTATAGTTATGTAAAACATGAACATGACGATCATAGTTATACAAAGATATTCTATGTAACAGCCTCCTAAAATAAAATGTTCATAGCAAAAATAAACAGCCAGACTAAAGGTGAACTGCAGCTAAAGACTGAAGCATGTATAGAACCTGTAGTATCTATTTCATTTCTTATGGACGTTATCATTGATGAAGGATCTATGATAATACAGTAGTAATATGACATCATTAATACATGTTAGATGATAATGAATAGACCTCTATTATGAAAAAATATGTAAAATATATAAAACATAAACAAATATATATGATAAATAGACCTTATGGGTCAAACAAAATATATGCTGGCATCTATTGAAATCAATATTATTAAGGGTCAAGGTCATGTAATAATTAAATCCTAGGTAATTCCATATACAATGAAGTATCTAAAATGTACTGGCAAGCATGCCAAAATAATGGATACATTATAAGCAAACTATTTCATTGTTGCTGAAATATCAACTAGTATCAGCAATAAATACTCATGGAACATAGATTATATTCATCAAACAAAAATGTAAAGTACTTCAAAACTATAACAGTTTTGCATTAATATAAACTTACTCAATCTCTTTTCTTTGCATCTCTCTCTCTCTCAAACACACACACAAACACGCACACACAAACATGCCCACAAACACACCATTCTCCTCAGGCTGGTCCTGAACTTGACTTAGCCCAATAATTCTAGACAAAGACAAAATCAGGGACAGATTTTAAATATAGCTTTTATAAATTTAAGAGTTGCTAAAATATATAAATTCTGAAATCCATAACTATCAAACTCCCACCTCTAGAATAAGGGACTAATACAGAAATAATCAGGAACACTTTTTAAAAAAAATATTAGTTCTATTAATTTGAAGAGATGACAGAATATAAATACAAAAATGTGAGTGAACATACATTTACTGAAGTAAAAGAAGTCTATAACTCTAATTATCACTGTTCTTTATTCAGTAAAATCCACCACCTTTTCTCTGAAAATTGCTAGTTTTGAAATTGGGAGAGATTAGTTTGGTGGGAACACAGAAAAATTTTGAGCTGAAAAATAAATATAAGTTACCCTACTGATGAATAAAGACTGGACATTTGAGATTCAATTGCCTGAGGGTGAATTCTCCAGAGACTGAAGTTCCACCATAGGAAAACACTAGCAGTGAGTGAACAATTGCCTTGGCCTTGCATTACCTCTCTCAGTACACATTCCTAAAACATTTGAATGTATTGGCTAACATTTCATTTTATGAGAACAAGTACTATAGCACATACCAGCAGCCATACTAAAAAATTAACTTAAAGTTGCAGTTAACTTGGCCTTAACAATTTTCTCAGATTCAGCACTCACAGGTTCACAAGCTGCTGCTCTCGACATCTTCCATAGCACACTGGTTCTCTCTGCTTTCCCTCATACTTATATCATACAAATTCATCTACCTTGGCACAAGGACTGTACTAATTCAGCCTCAGCTCATTGCCGTTTCTGAATCAGTCATTTGCTAAACACTGCATTCAATTCTGCTCAATGTCATGTGCATACCTCAGTTCCAGTGGGCAGTATAGTGTATATGCATGCGGCTGGGTATACAAACAAAAAAATACAGAAATGTAACGCCAGATAAAAATTCTACATAGTTGATGAAAATTATACCGGTCCGAGTCTCTCCCTCTGTCACACATACACACACGACAGGCACACACCTACCTTAAGTTTCACTTCTATATTCATAGTCCAAATGTCCCCTTAAATTCAAATCTCCAGTAGGCGCGAAGATACGGATGTAAACCTTCAGTACAGACAGAAGAAACACCTGTTAAAAAACTTTTTATTTAAATTAATTAGTGCACCTTGCTGCCAGCACAGCTAGCTGGAATTTTGTAAATAATTCTAGGTAATTTGTGAATATCAACATGATATATGTAAAATGCTTGTGTTACAACTGTATTAGAACTGTATGTCATGTGTATATCAAACTGGTTTGTACAGATATGTGTATTAAAAATGTATCTTATAAAGTGCTTGTGCTTAAAATGTAACCACAGTGACTTTACTGGAATAGAACAGAAATGTATGTGCACTGTTGTAACTGTTTAAATGTATATAGTTTAACACTGAAAACTGAAATACAGGAGGTTAACTTCAGAAAAATAGCTGAAATATATTTACTTTATGGCTACGCAATAAAAGATGGTATCTTTCAGTTTTCAATGAGCTAGAGACACAGAGTCTGCACTGAGAAGCTTTCTGTATTGTTTTTAGGGAGAAACAATTACTAGTCTTGAAATGTGGAGGAATGTAATTGTTTTATGACTTACAGCATCTGCCAAAGATCTGAGGTCTATGTATTTTCACAGGAAGATTCTAAATACTGTCAGCTTCCAGCAGTGGGGGTTTCACCTGGGATAGAGTCAGATGACAAGAAATGATGTCATTCTGCAAGCTATCTCAGCAGGAATATTTGAGATATTAATTTGAGAAGTCTCTTAGTGAGCCAGGGCATCTTGCATTCTGTCTCGGACCTGACAAGAACCATTCACAACATCTGCCTTGCTCTAATGAAGTAAGTTTCTAGGGAAGAGTATAACTATACAGTCAGGAATATAGTAAAGCTTAGTTTAGATGTTTTTCTTTATTTATTTAAGACTGTCCTGCAATGTTGTTTTAAATATTTCCTGTGGTTTTGAACTCTGATGTTATCGTAAAAAAAAAAAAAATATATATATATATATATATATATATATATATATATACATATATATATATATATATATATATATATACATATATATATATATATATATATATAAATAAATATATATATATATATATATATATATATATATATATATATATATATATATATATATATATATATATATATATTTAGTATTGTCTTGTTATTATTTAACAGGTACTGCCTACCCACTACTTCCCTACAACTAGCTCTACCTTCCTTCTTGCCACTTTAGCTTTTTCCTATTCCTTACCCTTCTTTTCATCCCCTAAGCTTACTCATAGTGTGAAAACTCTTTTATTTATATAAAAGACACACTTATGCCTCTTTTATTTTGACTTTCTGTATTCTACCTGTAATCTGAACTGTACCTGCCTACTGCACTGCAAAGTATTTCTGCCCTCTCTGTAATTTTTCCCCTGTGCCTGCCTTGGGCACTGTGAAGTATTTCTGTCCTCTTTGATTTTTTTCCAGCCTAACTTCTAATGTTCTTTGTAAATATAAAGGTTTTATTTCCTCTTATCCCAGACCTATTTCTCCCAGACTATAGTATATTATTAGACCTATTTTTAGTATTGTACCCGAATTTTAAAATGGGAGGTACTTAGACCTCTTTGATAATTTCTGTATTAACCTGTAACAACATTATATGTAAAAATGTTTTTTTTGCTATTTTTTGCACGGAGCTTATCTCCCCGGGCCTCTACTGAAAATGGACATGTATCCAGTTAGACTAGCCCGGTCAACAAATGTAAAATAAATAAATTATTAAAATATTAAACCTTTCATTGTGGCTGATCTTTGTTAGAGATATTTAAGTTTTGAGAGCACTTGCATATTTATTTGGTGAGACTGTGTGGGCCACTCCTAATAGCTTTGCTGTTGGTCAAACTACCATTTGTATTAATATTAATATTACACATTAAGATTGAACAACCTTTCTTAAGGGTCTTAATGTAGCTGATAAGGAGTTGACTGGTGGCAGTGAATGCTACCTTATAGTCCGGGCAGAAGGGGGATAGCTAGTAAACCTGTGCCAGCCTTTCCCAGGTGTGTGTGTCTAAAAATCAAACCTCAAAGAGTGTGTGTGTCAGCTACTTGGGCAGGGACATGAAGCACTGGTTGGACAGAGAAGGTGCTGGAGGCCATGGCTTGGACACTCGTTTGAGATCACAACTCTATAGCTGTGCCAGTGTGGAGTGTTAATGGGGATCTGGAGAAAGGTAGAGAAACCAGTCCTGGACTGACTGCGGTTTCTGTGTGCTCTTAAAGGAAATTGCACTTGATGCAGAGAACTGTTTCTGGAAATAGTATTTTACTTGTTATACTCCTAGTGTATGACCCCCCACTATTGCCGGTGGTGAGGATTGAGGCTCCTTGATTACTGGTCCAGTGGTGGACTGTCACAAGTAGCATCCTTTGTTTGACTGCGCAGTCTCAGATATGGCTGTGAATGCTCAGATTCTAACATTCACACACTTTATAAAGCCAGTAACTTCAGTATTCTAACCATTCTTTGAATGGCTGTTTTATCCCTTAGTAAAGTCAACTTACTACCCATATTGCATTGTTCTACATCCAGTACTTCTTAATTTACAAACTCCCTTTTATAAATCAATGCCCAGGACTATGTCATGTTTCAGTTCTTGAATCATATTATGAACCTTTAAGAACATCCTTAGCCACAAAAGACAAAGGAACGAGGTCAAGGACCGCACCGCCAGTATTTCATTAAGCGCTTTCATCCAATTGTAAACTAGACTTCATCAGTATACAGAAGGAAACAGACAGCCACATTAAATATCGTCACAAACACCCCAATTGGATAATCAATCACCCAACCTTCTCATGTTACAATATAGCAAATTAACCATCCTAAAAACCCCAATCACAATTAAATATACCTATAAGTACAAAATTATATTAAATAAGGCAACTTATGTACATAACAAGACAAGTATATATAAACACCAATTTAAAAATATATATTTAAAAATCCACCCACAGTGCTTTTTTTCTTTTACCCTGCAGAGAAGCCTATAATTCAGCTGCAGCTTTTAATTTTAACACACTGCCAATAGAACATTGGTCATTTAACCCAGGAAACACTGTGGCATTAACCCTTAATTGCCACTGCAACTCTTTAAACTCCAATAACTCATTAGTAGACCCACCCCTCTGATGTTGCTGGACATGGTCGATAATTAAAAACTTAAAAACATGCTGTTCATAAACTTCAAGATGTTTAAACAAAGCATTGTTCCTATCCTTTTTCCTTATACTGTACATAAGTTGGTATATTCGTACCCTAAAACAACCTTGTCTTCCCCACATATAATGCCAGACAGTTCTTCACAGAGCCAAATACACAACACCCTTTGAATTACAATTATACTTTCTTTTTAAATAAATACACCCAAAGTTTTCCAGTTCCACATATTCAACTTCCAATATGAATTTACACTGGGTGCATTGACCACATTTGGACATTTTCCTACCCTTATTGGATAGCTTTTATCTTTCCACCATATTTTTCACACATACATCTGTTTTATATACAATTTTTGGGGCACATCCCACAATTTTTACCCATTCTGAATTAACCTGGAAGACACACCAATATTTCTCAATTATAGACCTGATATTATAAAAATCAATGTTATTTGTCAAAATCAAGGCTCTGTTAAAGTCTTCCACTTCCATTTCCACAATGGCATCCACTTCTAATGCCCCGACTCTCACCCCTGTACCCAATAGGGGAACAGAGTGCCCACTCAATCTTTTCATCTCCACTTCCCGAAAGATATCATCCAGAAAAAAGTCAGCATATCCCTTCTTTTGAAATATACCTTTCAGAATCCTACTTTGATATTTGAACTCTGTCAATCAGGAACCATCTTTGCCAACCTTACAACCTGTCCTTTCACCAAAGATTTCTTATCACCAAAGCCGTAGATGAGGGTAAGGTGGTTCACACAGCCTATCTTGACCTCGTCAAGGCTTTTGACACCATCCCCCATTCTGGAACTATAGCTAAACTCACTAAACTAGGTATGAATCCCTACATCATAAGATGGGTTGCCAACTGGCTCACTGACAGAACCCACACTGTAAAAGTTGCAGACTCCAAATCTGACCTCAAAGCAGTGACAAGTGGAGTACCACAGAGTTCCATCCTGGGACCTCTCCTGTTTGGTATCTACTTCTCTGAAGTACAGGCCAACACAGAAGGCCTCTGGCTAATGAAGTTCGCAGATGACTGCAAACTAGGAGCCATAGTCAAGTCCCCAAATGATGTGGACATCCTACAGAAGGGCCTCGCTGAGACAAATGCCTGGTGTCAGAGCCATGGTCTCAAGCTCAATGCCAAAAAGTGCAGTGTCATCCCCTTTGGTAAAAACTCTGTACCCATGAACTACCACATAGACAGCAATCTACTTAACACCGAATGTGTGATAAGAGACCTTGGGACCCAGGTGGACAGTAGTTTCTCCTTTGATAGTCACATCGCCACAGTAGTCAGGAAGTCCTTCTATGTGGCACACCTCATCATAAAAGGGTTCTCATCCAGGAAAACAGAGGTCATTGTTCCCCTCTACTCGACACTCATTAGACCCATTATAGAGTACAACGCCCCTTTTGGAATGTACCTCACAAGACATCTGCACCAGCTGGAAAGGCCACAGAAGTACCTCACAAAGAGGATTACTGGCCTCAAACAAATGCCCTACACTGACCGCCTCAAAAAACTCTAGCTTTACTCCGTAGCATATCGCCTACTCCGAGGTGATCTCTGCCTAACATATAAAGCTATGTCAAACCCAGAGCTGTTGGACATGCTACACCTAAAGAAATCCCAATCCCTCCGAGCTACACGCTCTAGGCACCTAAACCTTTTCACCACAATAAACAGGACATGCTGGAGGGATAGATTCCTGTCCCAGAGACTTCCCATACTCTGGAACAGGCTACCCATCTATGTCAAGCAAAGTTCTTCATTAGCACTCTTCAAGAAAAATCTTGAGTGGATGGGAAATAGGAAATACACCCCGGGGATCACTTCTGTGTCTCTGCTCGACAGTGGCACAGGAAAATAACTTTCTTGGGTGGCATAAGCCAGGGAACCTTGTTGGCTAGGCTTACGCAGGCCCTTGGGCCGATAGCCTAGTACCTACCTATGAACCTATGATGATGGGGATGACAACTTGTAAAATGTAAAAGTGGTTTCAATGCATAGGTTTTCTATAGATATTGAATTCAAATCTGGCCTTTACCATATTTTTAGAGATGGTTGTATTGTAATAATTGACATAGTCATCTGAGGTAACCATGGTAAACTTCAAAAAACTAATAGTACCATGGAGATAATTCAAACATTCTTCCAATTTCACTCTAGTATCCATCCAAAATATGACTATGTCATCCAAAAACCTCCCATAAAATGACCAAGAATCCTTATATCCTGAATTAAAAACATAATTCAACTCCCAAAATGCTAACATAGTGTTGGCAATAATGGGGATGCATGCCTCCCCCATAGCTACCCCCCGTCTTTTGCCTAAATAGCTGGTGTTCAAACACTATAAAATTATTGTCCAGTACCACCTCCATTAAGGTTCTCAAAGTCACAATTCTATCTTGGCCTAGTCCAGAGTGTTGGCACAAATGTAAATAAAACCATTCAACTCCTACCTCATGGGGAATAACCGAATAAAGATCAACCACATCAATGGTTACAAAAATCAAGTCCTCAGTATAAAGGTCCTGGGAGATTCTTGATAAAAAAATCCCAGGAATTCTTCAAACATGGGGCGTGTTGTAATAAAACATTCTTGGTATAAAAATCTATAAATTTTGCCATAAAATCAGTTTTGGAGGCCCTCACAGCCACAATTGGTCTAAAAGGAGATAAGGTAAGATAAATCCTTATGTAACTTTGGCATACTGAATATAACTGGTATTCTGGGATTCTTAACCTGCAAGTAACTATATTCTGAGGGGGAGATCTAATTATTAAGTAATAAGTCTTCTAGCATAACATCAATTTTGTGAAAAGCTATATTCATTTCATTAGTGCTATATTCCTCATAGGTATCAGTAAATAATATCGCAAACATGTTATTAGTATAGTCATTTCTATTCATAACCAATATCCACCTCCCTTGTTGGGTTTCATAACCCTGATGTTACTATTCCTACACAAGTCATTCAACAGTAGTGCTTCCTTCCTAGATGAATTGCTATAACCCAGACCCTTGTTGCAGTTAAATAACGTCCGGATTTCCATTTCACAGATTTTTTTCAAAGATAGAAACCACAAGAAGTAATGGAGGGTTAAATGTACTTAATCTTTTACATGCCATAGGTGTACAACCTTGGCTCTGTTTTTTTAAAATAAAACACCAAATTTAACTTTCTAGAAAATAACTTAAAATTTAGAAGAACTTTATTGGTTTTGGCTCTCCGTGCAGGGACAAAAGTAAAACCTTTTTCAAAAATATCAGCACAAGGGTCAGAAATAGCCTCATCACTGTAATTACATATTCTAAAATCACCACTCGAATTAGTAATAATGCTACATGTCCTAACTATGTCATGTTTCTGTTCTAGAATCATCTTATGAACTTTTAAGAACATCCTTATGAAAAGAAAGCTTGCCCTATATTCCAAGTTTTAAACAGCCAAAAGGGAGTCAATCATTCTCTGTTTTGGACTACATGCAGTGAAATGATCTTCCACCTAACATTATGGAGCCCAGTAATTTGGACAGAGTCAGCATTTATTTATTTATGATTTTGTTTACCAGGAAAGTCTGACTGGTCCATGCAAGACTGCTTTTCAGAAGAGCTCAGGAAAAAAAAGCTCTGTATAAGAATAGAAAACATTAGAATAAGTAGAGTGTATCTAAACTTAGTATAATAATAATGCAAAAATGATAGTTTGTGGTATGCATAACAATAATATGGAAATCATACTGAATAGATAGAAAGAATGAAAAGAAAACTGAAGAAATGAGGTGGGTGCAGAGGAGGTGCGTGTAGAAGAAAGTTGAGTAGTATCTTTTGAGTTTCCTTTACACTTTGCTGACTGTATTTTATCATTTTTCTGATTTATACTGTATTTTTCTACACTTTAAAAAGCTGTTCCATTGCTTTAAGTAGTTAGTACACACCATATTGTAGATTCAGATCTGCTGAATCTAGAATTTATTGTTACACGAGTACTATTCCAGCCATCTTATATTAAGAGGGCCATGCCTGCACCCTTGTAGCCGAAGTGTGTCGTCTGAGCCTCATCTGAGTTGGAGATTACTGGAGGAAAGCTCATTGTGTGCTTTCCCATTGGTAGTTTAGCTTAAAAGTGTTTAATTTCACTTGTATTTAAGTCTTGCATTTGCACATAGCTGAGCACCCCTCAACAGGGTTCAGCAATATCCAGAATAGACACAAGCACCATGAAAGATCATTTTCTCCTAGATATCTGTTAATGAACCCTGCCAAGCTTCCCTGCTGCACTGTGGGAAACTCAGTTGTGTACTAAGAAGTGGTGACATAGTTTTCACCATTAGCCTTCAATAGAATAAGCCCCTATGTTAATCCTAGAGCAAAGTCTTGTAAGACTAGCCCACAACCCAGTAGTAGCTACAGTAAAAACCTGCCATAATGGACAGTCAGTTTCCAATGATTTCTCCTGCCACCATGAATGGCATGAGCATCCTGAGGCAGTGTACTAATTGCCTCATGTATACTGACAACCACTTACTCCTAAAACAAACAAAACTCAACAACAATTACCGCTATGACTCTGTCATAGTACATGCTGGGGTGAATGACTTGAGACGTACCACTCTGGGCTATATGAAGAAAGACATGACAGAACTCTCAGATTATGTGTCCCTAGCCCTAATCAGCATTCTACCTTCACCCAGGATGATGCCACAATACAGACAAAAAATGATTGGCTTCAACAATTGGTTTAGCTTCTGGTGTTAATCCGGGGAGATCCAGTAGCTGTCAGCCTGGAAAGACATGGTTGACAGACCATGCTGCTTTCCCAGAGATAATCTTTTCCTGTCTCCTCTAGGCCTTCAGATACTGGCAAAGGTTCTTGCCCCCCCCCCCCACAGTGCTTTTTTTATGCAATGTCAAAAACAACAACATTTCTGACGTAAAAAAGATCCACTCGAGACAAATACAAGGTTATGCTCCTTAATGCTAGGAGCCTAAACAGGAAACTTCACTCCCTGGAAGCACTCCTCACCTTGGAAGAGGCTGACATCTGTGCAGTCACTGAGACATGGCTTAAGGCCACATAGAGAATACCCCAGCCGTGCAAGGCTACATGCCTTCCACGCGTTCAAACCCCAAAACAAGTGTAAAAGAACCAAAAGTGGAGGAGTATCCATCTTCATTATAGGTAAATATACATTGAGACTGGTTAAACAGTATGATTCTCTTGAGCTGCTCCAGGTTCAAGTAACTATAGATAAAGCACCCTACCACATCATTGCCAGCTACAGGTCCCCCACCATGAAACAAGAGAAGCACATTGCCCACTTGGACTTACAAGAGTCACTCACTATACAGGCAAACACTTTGGTCATGGGAGATTTCAACTGTCCTTCCATCGACTGAATGACATACATGAGTACAAACTTGCTCACCCTGAGGTTTCTGGACTTTGTCAATACAAATGCCTTGGAACAGCTACTAGTCTACACCCCCACAAGGGGCTGAAATGTCCTAGACTTAGTACTAACCATCATGGTGGGGGTCACTACACTACCCCATGTGTGTTGCCCTCCCTGGTAAGGTAAGACCATAAATCTGTCTCTTTTGAAGTAACGATCAAGCCTGACACCCCACACAGAAGCAAAAAAAAAAAACGGAAAAATTTCTCCAAAGCAAACTACAGCCTACTAGGCAAGGGTATAAAAAGTTTCAAACCCCCTGCTAACACAGCCAACAATGACTCCTATGCAGAGGATTACACAAACAACCACCTAAACAACTGTACAGACTTGGCTGTATCTGACTGGATCAAAACCAGGTCCACCCAATAAAACAGGTCACCCTGGTGGACCTCAAGTATAAGTAGGTTATATAACAAAAGGAAGAATCTGATGTCTAAGAACAAGAGGTATGTTACTCAGCAGAAGAAGAATACCATCTACAGCTTGAACAAGCAAATCATATATCTTGTAAAACCCTCTAAAGCTAGTTACAAAGCTAAATTAGCATCCCTAGCTAAGGATAATCATAAGGCATTGTATAGTTAAGTCCAAAATCTAAAATGGAATGCCCACCTATGTGCCGAAGTTATAGTGGATGGTACCTCTCATACTAATCCTGAGGAAATTGCCAACCTACTAACTGACAGATTTGGTGTAAACTTTACCCCCCCATTCCCACCAGCCATACCCTAAGCATACCTGACACTAGTCCTCTACCTAGTATATCCAAAGAGCATGCCATATCCATGTTCTCCAAGGCCAAAAACATGGTCTCAATGGGACCAGATGACATCCCAAGCTGCTTACTAAATAATATAAAACAAGACCCAGCAGAACCACTTGGCATTCTCTTTAACCTCAGCCTGAGCATTAGCTTTGTTCTTTCAGAGTGGAGAACAGCAGCAGTAATCCCCTTCAACAAAGGGGGTCCATCAACTGACCCTGGGAACTATAGACCCATAAGCCTAACCAGCTATGTCTGCAAGGCCATGGAAAGAATCATCATGGGCCTTATCAATGAAGGACACATGTGACCTTCAAACTCTTGACCTGTCCCAGTTTCACTTCATTAAGGGTAGATCATGCTTATTGAACTTGGTGGACTTCTTCGAGAATGTCACCAAAGCCCTGGATGAAGACAAAACAGTACATGCTGCTTATTTGACACAATCCCCCACTCAGGTATCATTGAGAAACTCTCCCAGCTGGGGATTAACTCATGCATCACTAGATGAGTAGCCAGCTGGCCCACCAACAGAACACATACTGACAAAGTTGTGGAGTCCACCTCAACCAGTAGACCAGTTACCAGTGGTATACCACAAGGATCTGTGTTTGGCTCTCTACTGCTTGGAATCTATTTTTTGGAAGTCCAGATGAAAGTAGATGGCCTGTGGCTTACCAAGTTCACTAATGATTGCAAACTGGGAGCAATCACTGAGTCCCCAAATGATGTTAACATGTTACAAAAGGGGCTAACACAGACAAAGGATTGGTGCCAAAACCATGGACTAAATCTAAATGCAAAAAGGTGCATTATTATCTGCTTTGGCAAAGAGGAAGTTCCTATGAATTGCAATATTGACAACATACCCCCTAAGCTTAAACCCAGTGGTGCGATATTTGAGAACACAGGTTGACAGCAATCTAAACTTTGATCACCATGTGTCCACAGTGGTAAAGAACGTTGTGCATCTCATAAGTAAGGGCATTGCATCCAAGACTAAGGATGTTATAACTCCTCTGTACTTGACCCTCATCAGACCACTAATAGAGTACAACACACCCTTTTGCATGTACCTCACCAGACACCTGCAGCAGCTGGAGAGACCACAGAGGTTTCTCACCAAGAAAATTCAGGAGCTCCAAAACATAACCTACATGGAAAGACTGAAAGCCCTGTCACTGTACTCTGTATCCTACAGGCTGCTGAGGGGTGACTTGTGCCTGACCTACAGAGCAGTCTCTGACCCTTCCCTAATGGAAATGCTGCATATGTGTAAATCAAATTGAACAAGAGTCACTCGCTCCTAAGATCTCAACCTAGCCTGTGACATTAATAGAACATGCTGGAGAGACAGATGTATATCCCAGAGATTGCCACTCCTCTGCAATAAACTCCCAATACACATGAAGCAAAGCTGCTCAATAACTCTATTCAAGTGCAACCTAGACAATTGGACGGGAGACCGTAAATTCACCCCAGGAGTGGCACCTATGTCCCTCATGGACAGGGACAGTAGGTGATGATCTCAGAATCACTCAGCGAATAAAGACCATCTAACCAATGTCAATTAGGGAACACTGGTATAACATGGCTAGGCTTGTAAAGACTCTAGGGCCATTAGCCTAGTAACCTCCTATGAACCTATGAATCTACGATACCTTGTAATGAAAGGGAAGAATAGATTTTGTTTTTGTATCAAAAACAAATGCACATACCATGCAAGGTAGCAACCTCCATTTTTTTAGAATAGTGTCCTTTTAGCTAGTTACTTGATCACTTTGATCGGAATTTGCCTAAATGGTATAGGCACTGTATTAGTTTGTTATTTGCATACTGCATTACCTTTGTATAGGTTTGCACAACTATGTACTTGATTTTGTCTGGTTTGTGGCCAAAAAGGCACCAAGACATATTATTCCAAATATGTGGTTAATAAATAAACAAAACTGTAATTCAATGACCATGAGCAAGTCTTTTCCTTGAATACAGATTTAAGTTTAATGACCCCAGCTGCTTTGTCTTCATATTTGAATTTTGTTTCTAAGCAATCTATTCTGTTTGAATTATTTTAATTTGTCATGCAAAGGGCATGCTCCCTTTTCACAGTGGCAGCTTAATGGTGGGCAGTAAAATGACAGTGAAATACAATGAAGCATCAATTGTTATAACAATTTCATAATAATGGATTTTGATATTACTTGTTTATAGATAGCAGTGTTACTGCATGCATGTATTTGACTAAGGGCATTGTTTATACTCATGACTACAGTTTCATGAATGATTTACATCTGGCATTTAAAAGGCTAATTCTTTGATTCATATTGCTTTTAGAGTAGACATGCTCCAGTGGGCACTGGAAGTATCAACATTCCTATCCTAACTTTTTAGCACTCCTGTATTTTGCGAGAAGGTTAAATCCACATCATGTAAATGTAACAATGACAGCATTTTTCATATTTTTTGAATATTGAATGTTGCCATAGCCATAATAAAAGTATTCAATTTAAGTAAGGTATCAATCTGAAATATAATACCTTTATTGCTGCAGCTGAATTTCAGAAATGCTTACTTAAAGGTAAGGCCTCAGAAAGCTGAAAAAATACTAGGTCAGCTTTCAATATTTTTGGTGCACTTGTTGATTTAATTAGATTACAACAAACTCTTACCTTAGGCCAGCTCTGTGATAGCAAATAAATCACTGCTGCCTTTAAAGGCTCACATTGTACCTGTCCTGTCAAAACTGTAAGATACATGCTGTATCAAGTTGTTTCCACTACAGCTGGCATTTACAGAGATGCACTGCACTTCTGTCCAAGCTTTGTGCAGCTAAATGGCACTGTGCAGTGACTGAAGGCCACAATGTATACCCAAATGAAAGCAGGCAGTGCTTATGGGCAGCTGGCTGCACCAATAGGTAAATGAATGAAGCAGGCAGCAAGTATGCAAGTAGAGCTAGCAGTGCAATTGTGAAGGTTAACAAAACTGTACAGTTAAACATATTCTAAAAAGTGCAGAACATAATTCATACAATGAGCACAGTGCCACATAGCATAATCTGTTAAGTACAGAAAGCATGAACCCAGACTTCTGAATCTCATTATGAAGCAGTGGCACACTACAGACAGATATTGTATGCTACTGCTGCACTGCTGTGGTGGCCATATATGTGGTCACATTCTGGTTTCCCAAAGGGAAAAGTTACTTCCTCAGAAACTACAGTTGCAAACTTGAATCACTCATGGTGTTGTACAATAATTCATTAATTTATTATAAATATGAAATAGCATTGTATACGACACTCAGCCTGCCCAAAATACTATTTGTGGTTCAACAATAAGCAGTACAAAATGGAACAATCCAATGATAATGAAATAAGGTATGCTATATATGGACAAGACTGTCGTTTTTGTTTCATTATGACTACAAAAAAAGAATTTAAGCAAATATTTACAAGCGGTTACCCACTGTACATCATGGCTGTCAGAATCCTTTCTCAGGATATTCACCAGAGGAAAGTGTTAAGGTAAAGTACTGTATTATTACCACAAGTCTGAACTCAAATTCTTTTTACCATCACAATACCATTATACATCCATAGTTCCCTTATTAAGAGAAAAGTATATTCCACAAAGGGAAACAATTCTAAATACTCAATATAGTAAATGTGTATAAGGATATAAGGATATAAAGCCAGAGAAACAGTCAGTGTAGTGAATGTTTATAAGGACAGAAAATAAAGTTCCGCCGATGGAGTCAGTGGAACAGTTTTGCATGACTGCATTGGAGAAGTCATAATTCAAAATACATGCAAAACATTGATTCTTTCTGCCACATATAAATAACGCAACTTCAGTGAGTACTTCTATTGTGTCTATATTACAAGATTGAATGCTTAGGTGATTGAACACCTAAACATCGAACTTGTAATATTGAACCCAAAAATATCGAACAACGCAGGAAAACATGTCGGTCAGCCACGAAAAAAATAACTTTACACCCAAACTAAATGGGGGGCTTTCCCCCTACACCCTCTGACATGGGGGGCTGTGCCCCCCCACCCCCCTAACTAAATATACCAACACCGAGATCGCTCTACAGTAGACAAAGTGGCAAAATCCAGCAAACAGCCAAGGGAAATCTTTCCCTTCGTTAAATTGGCTGTTCGCTGTTTTTTGCTTTCGATATTACACATTCGATGTTTAGGTGCTTGATCACCTAAGCATTCAATCTTGTAATATAGACCCCTTCTATTCACCATTAAATATATGGGTACTACACAAATTTGGGCTCCATTATAATTATTAAGTACATTTGTCCTATCCAACAATAAGTCAACAGTACACAAAAATGCATAATGCCTAGAACAGATGTGATAATAAAACAGATAAACAGGTTTAATTACTGCAGTCAGATCTAAAAGCAGGTTACCCTTAGAGATTAAGTCAGTTTCTAGGAGTCAAGAAAGGAGATGAGTATACACACTACATACAAACCTTTCACATGAAAGAAGGCAATACAGCTAAAGTAAAAGTACAGCCTTTTCTCCAAACCATGCATTGTGATCACATTCCCACAAATCTGTTGGTTCACTGATACAGTAAAAGAAAATACTCTCATCCAGGCAGCCTGGGTTTGATTAGCTATCCAGGTGAAGGCAAGACTGTTTGGCCAGCGCAAGCTCACTCACCCAGAGCTAAGAGATGGCCGTAGACCTATAGATCCTACATGTGGTAGAAAGCAGGGAACAGACTGGAGGCATGTGCCCACCAAGGAACATTTGCGCCAAAAGAAAATTGTATATATATCTATATATCTATATATATATATATATATATATATATATATATATATATATATATAGGTCTAGGACACATGCTCGACTAGCATATGTCCAAATCACAAAACATCGAACACACATACATGAAAGCGCTTAACATTGAAAAGCGCTACAGTGTATGTGTAGTTAAAAAAAAAATCTACGTTTCTGCAGGGGGGCTTTACCCCCCTGCACCCCCCACCCCACTACTTTATTATTCTCACTCCGAGATCGCACTACAGTGGGGAAAAGGGAATTTTCCCTTACCTGCACTGTAGTCCGATCTACGAAACAGGCACGCATACACGGAAGTGCTTGTCGATGTTAAGCGCTTTCATGTATGTGTGTTTGATGTTTTGTGATTCGGACATATGCTAGTCGAGCATGTGTCTGGATCCCATAGATATATATATATATATATATATATATATATATATATATATATATATATATATATACACACACACACACACACACACACACACACACACACACACACACACACACACACACACACACACATATATACAGATGTGTACATGCCACTAAGTCTGCCCTGTATGAGCACCAGTGTCCAAGCTACCATAGTGAAAGGTTAAGCTAATAAGAAAAACACAAATCTTCCACCCATATAGAATAATGTTTTATGCACTTATGTGCTCAAGGGCTGTCAAGTAGTTTACCAGCTTTCTAAAAATTATGATCCACCATTAAATAGCAGCACCCCACCTTAAATGTTGGTAATCCCATTTTGGGAAGTGAATTCAGACCATTAGATTGCTGGGATGAAGCAGGTAGCCACGGTGGTGCAGTGGGTTAGCACTGTCGCCTCACAACAAAAGGTTCCCTGGTTCGATCCTTGGCTGGAGTGCCTTCTGTGCGGAGTCTCCATGTCCTCCCTGTGGTTGCGTGGGTTTCCTCCAGGTGCTATGGTTTCCTCCCACATCCAAAAGACATGCTATATGTGGATTGGACACTCTAAATTGGCCCTAGGTGTGAGTGCGTGTGTGTGTGCCTTCTGTGGAAGGTTGGGCACCAGGCTGGCAACTCGACACCGTAAAATTCCACTGCCAATCATGAGCGGACAAGTGATCCGATGTGGCGACCCCTAACCGGGAAAAGCAGAAAGAAGAAGAAGATTGCTGGTATGAAGCACCCCAGGCACAGATGATGTATAACCAGAGCTGGTGGAGGGCTTGTAGGAGAACTAACTACCTTCATTACTGCTTCATTGTGATCCTTCTGCTTGGTTTTCTTCAGGAAAACTCTAGGCCAATGAGAGAGGAATTGATTACCTACAGGCATGAGGGTGGAAAGATGCAGTAATTCCATGTCTGACAAGTAGCATTCAAGAGTGGGAGAATTAAAATGGTGAGTGAGAGGCAGCAGAACTGAGCAGGTATTTAGAAATAATATTCTGGTGCTTATGTCATCAATATTAAATAGATTAAGGGAATTTTAACATTCCTTTACATGTTCTTTGCCTTCAGTAGAAAACAGTGGCATCATACGTGGCGTCATCGGTATGTTGAAACTCACTCTGAAGAGTTACCTTCTGCTGCGATAAAGAGAAAATTAATCAGCTATCTAAGTATGTATAGTCCTTCACTCTGTGAACAGTATTGATTGAGGAGCCTAGCTCAAATTCCCAGTTGCCCCTAAGCACTGTCTGGTTAAGTGACTTGCTCAAGGTCACACAGTAGGCAAATAAAGTGTGAGGAACTCAAACTCTGCACCACAGGAACTACAGCTCACAGTCTTAACTCTCTGTATCTACTGCCAGGTATTTTTTTTTCCTATTTAAAAAAAATGAACAAGAACGGGACTTTGTCTAGTTCCAACCTCACCACCATAAGTTTTGAGGAAAAATAAAAAAACAAAGAAACTAGTAGTATTAAAACTTTTGCATTATTGACGCATGAGTATAGTATCTGACAGTTTTTCTATACTGCTGCTCTGTGGAGGCAAGGCTCCTTACACTCTCCCATAGGATGCTTCATCCTCAAACTCTTCTTACTTATCTATGTCCACAATTGCATAGCTGCTGAGAAAAAGAGAAAGCCCCACATACAAGTTAATCACAGCCACCACTCAAATGGAAGCCACATTAAACAGTGGTTTCCTGTGTGGAATA
This sequence comes from Protopterus annectens, assembly GCF_019279795.1. Taxonomy (NCBI): domain Eukaryota; kingdom Metazoa; phylum Chordata; order Ceratodontiformes; family Protopteridae; genus Protopterus; species Protopterus annectens. The sequence continues at coordinate 306,426,700 of NC_056742.1, read as the reverse complement.
GTGGCCAGGGAGTAAAACCTCAAATAACTGAACACAATGAGTTTAAATGCCATCTGGTTAATGCTAAATAAAGTGTAGGGTAATGGCTTAGGAGGACTATACTTAGAGGTACAGAATGCCTAACAAATGTAAAATAATGACGAGAGAGTCCTGACAAAAAAATCCAAACTGTACATCTCAAAATATACCATCTCAGAACTGCATGATCCTTTACAATTCACTGGTGTTCAAACCATTATAGCAAACTTTACCTATATGGAATTGCACTCTAACAGTTTAAAGCAGAAAACCAACTTTATGCACGGCTAACAATGCTTCCTCCTGTAGTTCTAGGACTGATTTCCTCAGTATCTATATGTCTATTGCTTGAATTCTGAGCAAGTCAGTTAAAGTAAAAAAATAAATAAATAAAACTGAATAAGTACAGATGGTTCAACAAGACTGACTAACAGCAGCAGTTTACATTCTTATCTAAAAATGAGTACATTACAGATTGCTATTTGATGCTACTGCATGTACTCTACAAAAATAAATAAAATAAAAACAGGCTTTACTAGCTGAATATAATGCTTTAGTTGCATGTAATTTACAATAAAATTGTATAGTTTGGTATGGTATGTACTACTGGCTTTCAGCTGAACACTTCATAGGATCATAGGAAACACAAGGCAATTGAGTTACACCATTTATGCCTTCCCAATACCCACCCTCATGCTGCATCCCTCTTCTCAAGAAAACCTAAGCAAATCAGTCTTGGAGTAAATTTATGGATACTCATCCAATCATCCAGTTTTAACTTGAAGTATGGTAGGTCACTTTGTTTAACTAGGGTAGGTGCTGGGTGTGATGATATGAGGTAGTGCCGTCTGTGCCAGGTAGAGTAGGTCAGTGGATGTGTAGCATATGCCAACATAGCTAGATGGAGTTTTGTAAAAAAAAAAATATGTCATTTGACTATCACACTGATTTGTACATATGCTTTTGTTAAAATGTATTTGTAAAGTTGCTAGTGTTAAAAAGGTATCAACAGTGGGTCCTGCTGGACAGAAAAGAGCTATACATGTATGTCAGACAGCATTATTATAACTGATTACATGTATATGTTTTAACAGAGAATTCTGGAAGGGAAAAGGTTAATCCCAGTCCAGCTAAGTTTGAAAAATAGGTTGAAAATTAAGTGGGTTGGTTTAAACCATAAAGATTTCATCTTACAAGTCTGACTGCAGCCAGAGACAAAAATGTCTAGGAAAACCAGGACTAGGAATCTTACTTTATTGTTCTTAGGGCTGAACTAATTGCTACTCTGGAAGGGTGGACATTTTTGAAATTGTTTTATAGCTTTCAGATGCTGCAACAGATCTTAGCAAAGCTCTGGATGTGTATTGTACCAGAATCAGGTGACCAGATGTGATGTCATTCTGTAACCAGCACTGAAATGATTGTTTAGATATTAATGAGAGATATGATGGAACTTTCTCAGCAGCACTTTGTTTTTTGGAACGTGAAAGGAAAGATCTCTCACAGATATTTCACACAACCACACACCTCATCTTGCTTTGCTGTAGTAAGCAACTCAGTACTCATCATCTTGCCTTGCTGTAGTAAATAACTTAAGTAGGGAACAGTAATTCTTTAGTCAGTCTGGAAAATATAGTGAGATAAGTTAAGTATTGTTTTTCTGAATCTGTGTGAATCTGTCCAACTGTGTTATTTTTCATATCTTCTGTGATAAAACTCTGATGTTTATTGTAAATGGAGATCTAGTATTCTCATGTTTTCTGTTTTATGATTTATTATTAAATATGTCTATACCTTTCTTTGTGGCTGGTCTTTTAGACAATACTTTTAACATCTTAAGAGTACTTATGCTTATTTTAATGACACTGTGGCCACCCTTGCATTGGTCAAACTCTATCATTTGTATTAGTATTAATTTTACTTAGTATAATTGTGTACCCTTTAAGAGCCTTAGAGTAGCTGACTGGTGGTAGCATAATTACCTTATAGTCTGGGCAGAGGGGACACAGCTGGTAAATCTGTGCCAGCATTTCCCAGGTCTGTGTGTGTGTGTGTGTGTGTGTGTGTGTGTGTGTGTGTGTGTGTGTGTGTGTGTGTGTGTGTGTGTGTGTGTGTCAGCTACTTGGAACAGGGGTGCAGAGCTCTAAAGTGGTCAGTGTGGAATCTTGTCTGGGGTCTGGAGAGACATGGAGACCATCCCCTCTGGAGTGTGCTCTGTGTATGCTCTTTAGGGAAATTGTGCTTGGTGCAGAGATCTACATCTGAAAATATTGTGTGTCTCCATTTTTATTCATAGTGGCCATCCCTCACCAATGTTAGTGGTGAGGATTGAGGCCCCTTTATTAGTGGCCTGGAGTAGAGACCATTCTCCAGGTAATAAATTTGCCTATCCATGCCATGTTAATTGTATACTGATGGAAAGTCATTTTGGTATTAATGGAGCTATTTGGCTTGCAAAGATTCAGGAGATCAAGGAGGCTAGTGAAACATAAGGTGTAGATCACCTTGCAAAAGCTTGTAAGAAACTGAATAAATGGAAAGCACTTCAAGCCTTTACTTAGGGAATTTAGGCTAACAATCTTTTTGCTTATGAGCCTCTGGGGTCTTTCTAATTGCTTAGTATGTCCAGAAAGGTACATCCTGAAAAAGGTGTTGTACTCAATAATTGGTCTAATTAAGCCTGCATAAAGAGGAATGATAACTTCTTTTGACCTGAATGATATTCCTTTAGATATTAGTTGTACTAAACAGAAAGAAGGATATTCTGACTTCTGCAATTACATGATGGTTGAAGGTGATCCTGGTTCCCTGATTCCTGACTACATTTTTATTTTGGAGTGGGGTACTGACTGTACTGTACTTTGAAGGAGAGAGTTGTTTTCCAAATGTATTTTTCCTACAAACAACTTGTCTACAAGTGTTAATACTTGCTGTAATGAATGGGTATCAGAGGACAATTTGACAATAATGACCAGCAAATATTAATCTTCAAACTGGGTTAGGGCCCGTTATTTAACCATGGGTCCTGATTTCCAATCTGGAGATCAGAGAAGTAGATGCTGAAAAAGAAGGTGTCCCAGTACATAAACTGAAACCACATCAGCAGGGATGTCCTGCATGGAACAATTGTCAGTGAGTCCAACAATTATTTATTCTGTGTACACTTGAAAGAGACATGGCAGTCTTTAGAATTAAGCTTTCATACTAGTACACAACAGGCACAAATAACTTTACTAAGCATTGTTAATTCCATTCTACTTTATTAATGATTCTGAATGTTTATACAATTAATACTTCTCCAGGGAGCTAGCCTGCATCCCACATGGGGGGGGGGGGGTGCTGTGCCTCCCTACCTCTTACTATTTATTTTAATTTCACAGTTGTATAGTGCTAGAAGACTTGCATATGGCATATGAAATCAAAACATTCCTCATTTATCTGATATTCTGCAACCTGAGAATGAAAATAATTCAACATCAGAGATCTATGAGGACAAACTCCACCCCATATGAGAATATATCTGGGCTTGCTCCTTGCAAAAGCATATTTTAACAACCTTTTTGTAAATTTTGCGTCACATCCACCTCTCTTATGCTACACAGTATTTCTTCAGTCTGTGACTCAGAAATTTCAAAAGGTATGGTTTTAGAGATTATGTGTCTGTGATTATTTGTTTCATGATTAAAACATTCAGGTATATAACTGTATACATTTAGTTGCCTGGCTTACTGTTGCAAATAATCACACTGCAGTGCCAACTTTTAAGTTTATGACCCTTGGTAAGGGAACCAGGCAAAAGAGACAGAGGATGAGCAGCTAGCGAACATAATTTCCCCCTCATGGGGATGGGGCAGGTTTTTCTGCTGCAGGACAACTCCATGGTTGAGGCCAGGGGCTTGAATCAAGTCATGCAGGAGCAGCCTGGTGAGGAAGAGATCAGCAGCAAACTCCCTGGCAGCATGTGCCGGGTGGTGCATATACATGTATTCACTGTTTTTGTATGTACCAGGAAAAAAAACAATAAAGCACATGGAAAACAAATCACCTCTGAATGACAGGTACCATCTTCTCTTATTCTCTCTTTGGATAAAGGATGACTGCCCAAAAGGACCACCGTCCACTGTATAAACAACCCTATGTTTGTCTTCATACATCACACCACTTTTTGCTCCTGTGTCTATTCCCATATATCACACCACATTTCTTCTCCCCCCTGCCTAAGCAAGGCGGAAGGGAAGAGAAAAGTGGTGTGATATATGGGGATAGACAAAGGGGTCAAAAAGGAAACCATACATATAAAAATGTAATATGTATTGACTTTATAATAATGCAAAGATCTCACTCAAGCATACTAAAAACAGACAACAGGATTCTCTGCAGGACACAGTTCATAACTTCAGTATTAATCAGCAATAGACATTATTTATCTTTGTCATTTTGGCTGTTCCTTCACTGTATAAGAACATGTTAAATATTTTAAGATCTTCATGATTCTGCAAAAAATGTGGTTGAGTATTCTTTAATGTAAAGTTAAAAACATGAACATCTGAAATAATGCAGCTGAAAAGGTTTTGATAACTTCTTTTTCATTCAGCTAATGATTTCCACAATGTAAGTAGATCGTTGTCTATGCCAACACTTATGATACACAAACAAATATCATGAGATCTCATTTTATGAGTGATGTCCTTTGCAAAATTATCATGTAAGTTTTAATACTATGGCATAATTTAATAAGGCAACTCATTTTTTAAGTAAGCCGGAATGTAAAGCTTGCAACACAGCAAATGGAAAAATTCATGTGATTCCACTATTCCCTTAAGACATTTTTTAATTCCTTATTCAGACATTTTAAATGATTTAAATGTTTATTGTCTGACTTTCAGAAATGTGAAATCTGAGCCTTCACTTAAAAAAAAAGTGTTGATGGTGAGAACTGCTTGGGATGAGACTATGTTGATGGCAGCATTAAATACAGGCATGAAACTTTTCAACTGTTTTTTTTTTTTATCAGGGATTAAGTAGATGAATAATGGAAAAGGATGCACTGGAAAATCTGATTCACTGCCTTATTACTGCTGGATTATTAAAAGAAACCAGCATGATCTTTTTCTGTAAAATAATGCTTAGAACAGTATGCTCAGAGAAAAAGCTGCACAAACATAATGTGACACGCCTACTAGAATTCTGCGCTGTAACAAACCTCATTTTGCTTTCTGATCACATTTTTCATGAAAAAGCATAATTTAGAGCAACCATTTGAAGCTCATTCCCGAGGAAGGTGAAACAATGACAAATGACAATGTGTCTCTAAAGATGGTTTTACACTGAAGCTTGTTGTGTATAGCTCTCTCAATACCTCTGCCTTTTAGAATTAAACCATATTTTCTGCTTCTCAAACCAGCAAGCCTGACAAACATTAAAACTACTACAAATATATTCCCATTTCAATGTTGCTAATGATTTTAAAGAAAAAAATTCCTTGATTAAAATATATATTTGCACTTCTTCCCCAGTGCAAATTCTAGGCTACTCCTTAATTACTCCTTAATTATTTGCTTGAATGTTCCACCTCAGTTACAAATGTCACAGATTACGATGTAGTGCATAGAGTGCAATGATTATGCTCCAAAATCAGAAAAAAAGATAAACCTGTTACATGCTACTAAAGTGTGAGACACAGATGTGAAAATGCTTTCAGAGGTATGTAACATTTTTTGCACACCCCCTAAGCACTGAGACGGTCGGGTATAAAAGAAGGGACGTTCCTTCAGTACTTGAATATCTTCCCTCCTATCAATGGAAGTTTACAGACATTAGTCTGTAAATAACTTATTTAAGTTAGAGCAGTATTTAAAAACTGTCCCTAACGTTTTCCTTACTTGCTGTCTGTAACAACACTCACTAAGTGCTTTACTGTGAAAATCTATGCAGTTGGAAGGTATGCTTCCAATTCAGAGACTGTTTTTTCCTGCTCTTGGACAGCAATTTCTTTCTCTTATTGTATAACCTGTTAATAGCAGATGCCCACCAGGCAGGCTTGTTCTTTATTGAGGATCTTGTTTTGGTCCTATGAGGTATGGCTGAATCAATACATTTATATAGATACTTATACAAGGCATTGGTGCAAATCCCAGTATAGGTGTCCTTGCCATTAGTGAGGGCAGGAGCTATGAAGCTATAAATGCCGTTACATATTAGGTTGTAACTGGCTTTGGAGAAGTTTTTTAGTCTAGTTGCTACTAATGGGGATAAGATGTTACTGTTACTTCTAATGAAACCAATCTATGATCGGACCTCACTAGGGCGGGACGCACATACTGGGTGGTGTAAAGATCACCCATGTAAGTGAACACCAGATGCAGAATGTCTGGGCCCCTTGTGAGGGTGTCAACCAACTGGTCCAGGCATTAGAATTGATGAAATCCAAGAATCTTTGTGCAAGTGTGTTAGTACACGTATAATTTACCCAATCTATAGATGGGTAGTTAAAGTCACCTAAAACCAGGGTGTTTAGTTCTATCTTGAGTGATTCAAGTAGCTCCAGGTATGCAGAGTGGGTATCCTGGTTCACGAATGCGGTCCTATATCTGGCAATAACTTGGAGAGGGGTCTTACCTACAGTCAATTGGACCTGAATTAGTTCAAGGGAATTGTTTTATTTAACCAATCTAGAGGTATTTATCTTTGCTGAATATTGATACTCCACCTCCTTTAGTTCTCACACTTTCAGTTTGTGGTCTGAATGTCTGGAAGGCATTATAACCCATTATGGCTGGGATGCTTTCAGTGGCCTTAAACGAAGTCTCTATGACTGCACAGATGTCAGCATCTTCTAAGGTGAGGGCTGTTTCCAGTGAATGCAGTTTTAGGTTTAGACTCCTAGTGTTTAGCAGCATAACCTTGAGGTTGCTTTTTGAAGATATTTTTTGTTGTTGTGACATTGCCTAAAAAAGGCACTATGGGGGAGGCAAGAGTCTTAGCCAGTAACCGAAATCCCAGAAGTGACAGAAGTAGACCATCTCTGGCAAAGCAGCATGGTCTATCTACCATGTCATCCCAGGCTGACAGGTACTGGATCCCCTTAGAAAGACACCAGAAACTAAGCCAGTTATTGAAGTCAATAATTTTTTTGTTTATATTCTGGTATCATTTTAGGTGAAGGTAGTATGCTACTCAAGGCTAGGGACATACCTGCCTGAGACACATATTCGGAGAACTCGGTCATGTCTCTCTTCATATAGTCCAGTGAGGTCCATCTCGAGTCATTCACACTAACGAACTATGAAGGAGTCATAATGGTACTTGTGGAGAGACTTGAGTGTGTGTATGATCTGGCAGATCCTGGCACCGGACAGACAGCTGACCGTAACTTTCTCCTTGTCCAGTCTAATGAGTGGGACATCTGTGTGTCTCACTACAGAGTCACCTATGACCAAAACATTTGGTTTAGATGTGCTTTGCCTTAGGGGCTTTCTTGGTGAGGCACGTGCTCATGGTTTTTTGTGTCTTGAGTGCTGTAGGTACAGTATTAGGTGTAGCATGTTTGTGTTTCGGAGGTCTCTGATGTTTAGGTAAATTTCTGGTGAGTACCTCCATGTATAATGGTTTATGTGTTGAGAGTATGGTTTGTGCAGGAGGTGTAGTATGTGGGCTGAAAGCCTGTTCAGTGTTACTGTTCTGTAAAAGAGAGAACAAGGATTCCAAATTCTTAGTGTATATACATCTCTCACAAATTGAGCCTGAGTGGTTTAGGAGTAGTGGGTTTTCAGTGTACATGAGATAATTGCTATACTGCCTCAGGATACCCCTGTCAATCAGGCTGGCAGGAGAAATGGAGAAGAACTGACCATCCATAATACTAGGTATATATTTGCTTACTTTAATGAGGAAGGATGTGGTTTAATTGGGGGTTTAATGCTGGGTCTATACTAAAGGGGCTGTCAAGGGTGTATGAAACTATTAGGTATTAGGAGATTTCAGTTATAATGGCAACTGGCAAATGTAAAAAGCCCAGCTGAGGTGCTCTCCAAGCAGTTAACCACAATTTTAAAGGACTCCTCAGTTGAAGCACGGGTACCTTCTAAGGGAAAATAAATCTACTTTAGCTTTTGGATCTATAACCACCAATGGTTACCTCCACTGCGCCGTGCTGCATGAAGGTGCACTACATGCAAACAGATACCTCAGATTACTCAGATGAAGATAGTAGAGCAGTAGCTGATCGCCAAACTCTGTGGAGCAGTGTTAAAACAGGTGCAAACCTGCACAAATGTGGGTCTTATGTAGCAACTGTGAAAACCTGTTTTTAAAACAAGTTAAGCAATTTTCAAACAACCTGGTCAGTGGAAATGCACAATACCTTATCTTATTCCAACAATCCCCAACTGAGATGGGTCGTTTGATACACTCTTCTGCCACAAGTGTCAGGGAGCCTTCTTAATTTAAGATGCCTGATTTTAGTGCACAGATAATTCCAAACAGTCTAGATTCAGCAAATCTGAATCTAGCCTATGATACAAAATACGCAAGTACTAGAAAATACAATGTGCATGGAAAAAGTCTCAAACAACAAACGGTTGAAACAGTGAAACAGCAAAACAGTTAAAACAGCTAAAAACAGTTAAACGTAGGTGGCAATTCAGTAATAAAACATTTATTACATTGGCATTACAGTACATCAACGAAAACAAATATTGACACAGTAGTGTGTTGAAATCCTGATGTTGTGCAATACACGCATATAAAGCCTAGTACATTCACTTTAGGACTGAGTGTCCAAGCTTGAAAGGCTGTATGTAATAAGGAGTCTGCAGGAAACCTGCATCTCAAACACAGAGTGTTATGGGCAGCCGATACCACTTTGAGATTCCAATATAGTAAGGAGATACTTCTTATTACTGGACTCTTGTAAAATTTAGAGAAAGTGACATTTGAAAAAATATTAGGTGTTGGCTTAAATTGTCTAAAATATGTAAAGGGGGAGTTATAACCACTCCATCTGTGAATGGTGAAAAACTAGAGCTCACCTACCTAATAATATTGATGTGGAGCGTTAAATCAATGCAAAAGATTTGCTCATAAAGTCATCTGAATCTCATGATGCCCCATGTGTTATAGTAGATGGTGTTATGAAACTGACGTCAGTATCCCTCGCAACAAAAGTTTTGTACAGAGAGTGCACAGGATTCAGTGACTGCTTCCAATTTGCAGTGATCTGTGAACTTGGTCAACTAAAGTCACTTGACATTGGCTTTGACATCCAAGTACTAGATGTCAAAGAGTAGTGGGCCCAGCACAGAACCCTGGGGGGTTCCACTGGTAACCAGCCTCTTTGTGGAGGTGGCCTTACCAATTCTAACCTCATGGGTCCTATCAGTGAGCCAGCTAGCTAGCCAGCATATTATAAAAGGGGTTTATACCTAGTTACATAAGCTTGGTGAGAATGCCTGAGTGGGGTATTGTATCAAATGTTTTAGCCAGATTTAGGTAGGCAGTATGCACCATTTCCCCTCACCCTTTGCCTTTTTTCAAAAAAGTCCACTAGATTCAATAAGCATGACCTTCCTTTGACAAAGCTAAACTGGGATGGATCAGTGTCTTGTTGTCTCCTTTGTCCTTGTTGATAATTTCCATGATAATTCTTTCCATGGCTTTGCAAATAAGACTGGTCAGACTAATGGGCCTGTAGTTTTCAGGATCTGTTTTAGTTCCTCCGTTATAAACAGGGATGACTGTTGCAGTCCTCTATTCACATGGCACAAAGCCTATTCTAAGACTATAGGTAAATAATGACTCCAGGGTCTTGATAAGTCATATTTTAGACTATTCAGGAAGCATCCTGGGGTGTTATCAGGGTCCAGTGAGGCTGTGTTCTTGGCTTTAGTGAGTGCAATCAGTGCGTGCTCCCTGGTTATAGCTGGAGGAGTTATGTTTGAGGGTATTTTTTGAGGGGATGGTTAGGTTGAGATGGGGGTAAAGTTGGAAATGAATTCATCCACTAACAGGCTTGCTATATCACCAGGTTCAGTGAATGCGGCACCATTAACCACCAGTTCAGCACATTGCTGTGTGCTGTCCTTGAGGTTTCTGACATAGCTGTAGATGGCCTGATGGCCATCTTTAACCTGAGAGGCTATCTTAACCTCACTGTTGGCTTTGCTTGACCTAATCAGCCCTCTTAATTGCCTATTTACTTTGATGAGAGAGTTTCTGTCTTTATGGGAATTACCCTTCCTAATTTTTTCCATATTTTTTTTCTGTCTGTTGTCTGTCCTGTTTAATTTGGGATGCCACCAGGGTGGTTTGTTTCAAGTCCTGGGTTTACTTCTGGTAGGTACAGCAGCCTCTATGCAGCCATCAACATGGTTGCTCAGAGTTTCTGAGAGCAGTTCAGGCTGCTGTGTTCTCTGGGTTTAGAGGCATAGCTGGCTTTAGGCACTAGCAAACCTTGCGGTTGCTGGGGCAGCCCTGATCCTGGGGGTCCCAACCACAGCTCATTATCTTATATTGATATTTTATAACATGTCTGTCAAACCAGCAAAATCTAGTACATCAAGTATGTATACTTAATAAAAAAGGTCGGTAATAATATTATATCTCCTTTAAAATTAAAAAATATCACTGGATATATTAACAGTGCTTTTCAAGTAAAAGGCATCATAATTCCATTAAATATTTTACCACTGACATATTGTCTCTGGCTCATTTAAACCTTGCCTGTGGATATTCTCTCCACTAAAATTAACAACATAACCAGTTTTTGGTACCTGCAATACCTGTGACTGCAGGGATCCCACTTAAACATCCTTGACTATGTGGGGGACCCCACAAAAGCTGCTGCTGGTTGGGAGAGAATAGCTGTATTAATTTCTTAACTATGCCCTTTAACCTGAACAAGATTGTGATGTAACTCTTTTAGAGACTTTTAGAAGATAATGACCATGAGCAAGGTAAAAACAGCAGCCCAGAGTGACCAATCTCAGTGTTTACATTTGATTTTAAGAAGAGCTGATGCTCTTGATCTTCGTCAATGGTTTTCTCTTTCAAGGGAGTTTTGTAAATATTGGCAGAACATCAGGTACTATGACTTTCAACTTCTTTGTTGAAGAATTCTGCTCAATGCCAACAATAATAGCTGCATAAAGGCACAAAATCAGGAACACATTTTAAATACTACTCTAATTCACTTAAAAGTTAAAAGAATAACACCTTTTGTATTAATGTGCATTTTTTAGACAAAAAGAAGTCTAAAACTCTGATGTCTGGATTTAGCAACTGTTTATAATCCTCAATGATTTACCAGCAAATCAAACTCTGTATGAAGGGTACAGCAAAATTATGAGAAAAAGTCAGGGAAGGTCTGTGAAATCAGGGACAGTGACAGGTATGCATTACTCCTCAATGAGGTAAATAAAAGTGACTTACCCCTGCTGTTTAGTGACAGATAAACAGCATTCACTAATCTGGTGTGGCAGTACCAGTGTTGCACAATGTGTTGCTATTTTCTGAAATACGTAGAAGCTAGTATTGCTATAGCTTATGTGTTTGTGTGCAAAAAATATTATAGGTTTTATCTATCACACACCAAATAATGTTGAGACATAATCATCATTTTTCTGGGTATCAGTAAAAGACACAGCTAACAAAGTCATTATATTTCAAAAGTAAGGCACAAAATATATCACAGAACATTCAGACATTTAGATCTTCTAGGTGTGTGGTTGCTCCCACTGCCCAGACTGTATAAATGGATACAGGGAGGCCTCCTTAATCATCCTTGACACTGTCGGTACCCCACAAAAGCTTTTGTTGGTTGGGAAAAATGAGGAGAAAAAAATTGTATTCATTTTCTGATTACAGTCTTTATCCTGAACAGTGTTGTGATATGACCCTGTTGGGATAAAGATGATAATAGCCTGTATCAAACACACCCATTTAAAAAACCAGCCCTGCTAAGATGTGTGTGCGTGTGTGTGTGTATGTGTGTGTGTGTGTGTGTGTGTGTGTGTGTGTGCGTGTGTGCGTGTGTGTGTGTGTGTGTGTGTGTGTGTGTGTGTGTGTGTGTGTGTGTGTGTGTGTGTGTGTGTGTGTGTGTGTGTGTGTGTGTGTGTGTGTGCATGCACATGCGTGTGTGTGTGTGTGTGTGTGTGTGTGTGTGTGTGTGTGTGTGTGTGTGTGTGTGTGTGTGTGTGTGTGTGTGTGTGTAGAGAAAGTTGTTGTAAATTATATACTTGGGGAGGCTGGGAACTGTGTGATTGTTTCTTTAATTTTCATCTCAGTCAAACCTTAGAGGTGTACACAGAAAGTCGTTATAGTTTGTGCTTGGGCTAGGGACAATGTGGAAATTGTTTCTTTTACTTTTCTCACAGACCTCAGAGGTGTACAAAGTAGGTTACTATAGCTTGTGTAGAGGCAGTGAGCCGTCTAGGAGCAACAGAGTAGAATATGTTGCCGTAATCACTATTTTTTTCACTTTCCTCAAAATCACACATCAAGCATTTATATGAATTGCTGCTTTTGGGGTTCGGGGCAAAGTGTGAGGAGGCATACTAGGTATACATATGCCAGCAGCCACCTGAAATACATGACAATTTCAACTTCTGCTTTTATCCCAGTCTAACACCAGAGGGATGCACAGACAGTGACCATCTTTGTTTTTTGGAAGTTTGGGGAGGCAAGCAGTACTTCCATACAGGACCTGTGTACACTCAAACCATTTGTCTTGTTAGTTTATTGTGAGCTACTATTTTGTCAGCTTTGAACATTAAGCCTTGGGCAACACTATGTATTCCTTGAAAAAAAAAAGACTGAACATTTCTTTTTATGCATGATTTTTGTTTAATCCACCATTCAATTAAAAGTTTGGGAAATGCTCTAAATCTATAACCCCTATGGCTTCTGTGGGCACTGGCTTAATTAAGTTATTTCCTAAATGGTTATTACTGTACTGTCTTGAATAATTCCTAACTGTTAGTGGTTTTAATGGGATTATGGAGTTGATTTTAATTTTAAAGGAGACAGCTTTGTGTTCAGAGCTTATCAGGGAGGATGAGACATTGGGGGTGGGGGTGCAGTATTCTCCCATATTTGTAAGCATGAGGTCCAGTATATCTGAGCCTTTAATGGGCATAATCAATATTTGGTCATGGGTGGATATATTTACGAAGTCCAGGAATCTCTGTTCATGTAGATTTGAGGCTGTGAAGGCTTCCCAATTTATAAAGGGGCAAATAAAGTCTCCCATAAGTATGGTATTAGGTTGGATCGTAAGTGTCCCCAGTAGGTCCAAGTATGCATTGTGAGCTTCTTAGGACATGGGGGGGGGGGGTGACCTATAGCTGGCTAAGATATGGTACAAGATTTTGTCTATGACAATCTGCATGTGGAGGAACCCCAGTGTGTCATGCTGTTTGACCCCTCTTGAGGTATGCTTGTTACTGATGTATATTGCGACACCTTCTCCTTTAGCCCTTTTCTGTAGAGTTACTGGTCTGAAAGTGTGGAAGGCACTGAAACCTTCCACCAGCAGGGTATACTCTGTCACTTTAAACCATGTCTCAGTGACTGCACAGATGCCTATAGTCTCGAGTCTGTGGAGGGCTTGGAGGGAGTTTAGTTTTTTTGTTTAGGCTCCTGGCATTGATCAGTGGCACTTTGAAGTTCAGTTGAGTTGAATTTGCTGTGTTGGTAGGTTTGTCAACATGGCATTGCCTAAAAAGAGCACTATGGGGGTGGATAAAGTTTTAGCCAGTATTTGAAAGCCTAGCGGGGAGAGTTTCAGACCATCCTTGACAAAGCAATATGGTCTGTTAACTATGTCCTCCCAAGATGACAAATATCGGATCCTCTTAGAATGACACCAGAAGGACAGCCATTTGTTGAAATCAATAATTTTTGTTCATATTGTGGTATCATCCTTTGTGATATTAATATGTTGCTCACTACCAGGCTCTCACCAGCCTGGGACACATAGTCTGAAAGCTCCATAATGTCTCTTTTCATATAGTCCAGGGAGGTACGTCTCAGTTCATTTACACCTACATAGAGTATGATGGAATCATACTGGTACCTGTGGCATAATGACTTGCGTGCAGCATGATTTGGCAGAAAGTGGCTCCAGATAGGAACTAGTAGTCATCTTCTCCATGGTCAGCCTGGTTATAATAATTGAAAACAGTACAGATTTATTTCCAGTTCTCCTTTTTGTTATTGTGACAATACTGGAATAAGGTGTGACTCACCTGGTTGTTTTAGTTGTATATCAAGTAATGTGGTGTATCCACCTTTGTGTATGCAGTTCAGAATTCCATGTTGGTTTATCTACTTTTGTGTATAAAGTTCAGCATTTTTGCTGGAGGAATAACTAGGTCTCTGTCTAAACAGATTGATTTCTGAACACATTTATTCCATTTGTAAAAAAAGATAATAAAATGCACTTTTTAAATGTTTAACTGTATGCACTGGTTTTAAAAGTTTTTTTATCTCATGTTTTAGATGTGTTGAAAGGTGGAGATTTAATGAATTCCTTTGACTATAAAGAATACAAATTGCAAACAGAGATAAAATACTGAATAACCATTTAAATGTTAAGGCGGTATTAAATAAACACCAACTAAAACACTGTTTGGGCAGGCAGATCTTGCATGAGATATTTAAATATTTTTATAATATAATTCTAATTGTCTGAAGAAGTCTCAAGCATTTGAAGATATGAAACCACTAACCATTTTGTTTTTAAAAGTCAGAAAACCTGGGTTCTCAGTTTGTGGCTTGGCTGTTATGTAAATTGTTGTTTTTTCTTTCCCTGCTGGAGAAATAGTAACCTAAGAAAAGTATGTTTAGATTAGTGGAAAGATCTAGGAAATGGGTGCAGGCTTACATGAAGGCACTCAATAAGAATCCTGCAACATTTTTTTAAAATATGTACAGGACTCCAGGTATGCAGCATTTTAAGGGATGGGAGAGTTCTATAGGAATGAACAGTTAAATTTGCCTGACCCATAAACTCTAAGCAAACCTTTTTCTTTAGAAGAAATGACAGGAATATGTAGGAGATAAAACAAAAAAAATAACGAGTGAAAATGCGACAGAAATGACAAATTACAACTATGTATGGTGCGCACATGTTGTTGTTTATCTTTCGGCTTTTCCCAGTAAGGGGTAGCCACAGTGGAACTCCGGTCCGCTAATGATTGGCAGTAGATTTTTAAGAAACACCGAGGTGCCAGCTCGATGCTCACCCTTCAACGAAGGCACACCCATTTACACATGCATGTCTCTCGAATGCTACCCAACCGCGGGGAGGACCTGCAGACTCCACACAGAAGGCACTCCCACACCCAGCCTAGAATCGAACAGGAGAACCTCTTGCTGTGAGGTAACAACGCTACCGCCATATCACCGCGGCATGTGCGACAGAAATGACAAATGACAACTATGTATGGGGTGCACATATAGTGCAAAATCCATTTCCTCAGAACTCAAGCTGCAGATGCTAGTGTGTGATTCTACACCATGTCAAGACTTGTGTTTGAGTCACAGTATGGCTATATTACTTAACAAGTACATCTCCTATTTACAGGCATTGTACTATGTTTGTGAATATGGTGGAAAAGAACTAAGCTGTAAAGTCTGTGTTTTTGCACATTTGATAATAAAGGAGATAAGCAGAAAGTCTGATTTTCAGTTCTGAAAAAAAAATTTTTATGAGAAGATTTTCTGGGAATTATACCAGTGACTGTTAAGTGCAATTTCTGGTTATAAACAATGTTACATTACAATTTTAGTTCACATCTTTAAATAAGCAAAATGAAAACAGATTCTCAGTACTGAAAAGTGAATGAAACAGACTGAAAGCAAACTGACAATTTTTATGTAGTAAGAAAAAAGAAACACAAATTGGGGTGAATTGACATTCTGACATAAAATGTCAAATTCCTTAACATGTCTTGTTTTTCCGTGGCCAGTCCAAATTGTGATATTATACATTGAATTTATGTTCATAGAAAATGGAGAATCACGATCCTTGAGGGGAATCAGGCTGGAATATTTCAGTAGACTGGAAAATGCAGTATAATAACCTACAGTGCAATGTCCTGAAAGACACTAACCCTGGATCAGGATCAGAAAGTTCTCCCTCTGAGATTTTATATGGTACAGTATTATTTTGGGGACTACCTCTTACAGGATTCATAGCTGCCCTTAAGCACAAGACTGTAAATTACTTTGGGAGAAATAGACCACCAAGTGAAGCATGGATTGAGGTTCTTCTGCCAACAGAATGCAATGGTCTGTAAATTCATGACATAAAAATCTAGTTTTTGATGGTGTACTTGAAAGTATATTTGGCATTTATATCTAATTATTGTAAGTCAGTTTGGAAAAAGATGGTATTTTCAAAGGAAGAAACAATGGATAACTCATTTATATTTGAACATTAGTTATCGAGATGGACGGCCGCAGTGGTGCAGTGGTTAGCGTTGCCATCTCACAGCAAGAACTTCTTTGGTTCATTCCTCAGCTGAGGTGCCTTCTGTGCGGAGTCTGCATGTCCTCCCTTTGGTCGTGTGGGTTTCTGTTCTCTACAGGTGCTCTGGTTTCCTCCCAAAGACATGATGTAGGTGGATTGGGCACTCTAAATTAGCCCTAGGCATGAGTGCGTGCATGTGTGTGCCTTCTGTGGAAGGTTGGGCGCCGGGCTGGCAACTCAACACTGTAAAACTCCACTGCCAATCATGAGAGGATAGGTGATCTGTTGTGGTGACCCCTAACCGGGAAAAGCCAAAAGAAGAAGTTATCTAGATGGACCAGATCTATCACACACACACACACACACACACACACACACACACACACACACACACACACACACACACACACACACACACACACACACACACACACACACACACACACGGGGAAAATAAATTTTTTAGTAGATAATAAAATGAAGCAATTTTGTGTATGATTTTGAATCAGAATTTTAGGAAGATTACTTGGAGGAGTAAATCTTAATAGGTGCAGAGTTCCAGAATAGTTTTTGACAGTGTAAAAAAAAAACAGATCATAGTGCTTCAGGCAGGAGCTCTGAAATGCAGGGCAGATGCTTATTTATGAAAAAAATCCAGACTAGATTTGAGGTTACACTGCAGAAAAGGTGCATATTCAGTGTCATGGCTAATGCACCCAAGAGGTTAAAGTAGATAAAGAAGCTGGTGCCTGGTAGGACATTATTTGTAAATTGGATTGCAGTTAGAAATGATGACAGTTGTACAAAACATTTAATTAGTGAAACATATAGTATCTTCTTATAATGTAAATGCCCTCTAGTGGATCAGATGTGCCAATGACAGGATAAATTGGTGGAATTACACTGTACCTGGGAATACTGGAGGGAAGTATGTTTAGCTTTAAAATATGCCACTTAATCTATGCATTTCCAGATTTTTGTAAGGCACTATCTGTACCGATAGTTTTATACTCTGCCTACTGAGTGTATTCTTAGAGGCACCTGATTTGTGTTAGAAATGTGATAATAGTGAAAGGTGGAGTTGGATTCATATATTTTCAGGAACTGTAAACAGAAGGCACTTACAAGAAGAAGTTTCCTAAAATGGTTGTACACATTTTTGGTCTAAATAAATAAGTGTTCTTTCTGGGAGTAACTATAGGTGGAAAGATTACTGAATATAAGAAGCAGCTTCTAACACTGAAAATGTTGGCAGGTAGAAACGTTGTTACTACACACTCCAAAAACAAGGGATACACCAACATCATGTGAATTATAGGAATAGGTGATTGAGACAGAAGAGAGGGAGGAAAAGTTATCTGTGGAAAACAAAATTGTGGTTTCTTGAATAAATGAATGCCATGGCATAGGTATCTTGATAGGACTCTGTCAGTGTGATTGGGGAATTTAAGGTATGAACTCTCCCTCTTGGTTTCCTCCTTTCCCAAAAAGAAAATAAGTATCCATAAAAGTAATAATCAAAGCAGTGAAACACTGAGCCAACATTAATACAGAAGGATACGACTTATTCATTAAGGGTGAAATAGGTACATAGGGTCACACATTTATACTCAGCCAGCAGTATGTGTCACTCGTTGTAGATTTAGTCAAAAAGGTCACAGAAGAGCCCTAAAAGGTGAGCTAATAGTTTAGAAGATGGTGATAGGAGGTAGAATTAAATTGGGAGATACAGATAAAATATTTCCAGCTTGGATTATGCTAGAGGGAAGGAAAATAATGACATGAAGAAAAGGAGAACTAGAAAAAGATGGGAAAGATTGAGGTGTGATAATATGTAGTTTAACAAAATTTGAAGTTTGTAGCCACTGACTCGTGGGATGATTTTACAGGATTACATCCAGCCGCGGCGGTGCAGCGGTAGCATTATCGCCTAACAGCAAGATGTTGTCCCATTCAATTCTCAGCTGGAGCACTTTCTGTGTGGAGTCTGCATGTCCTTCCCATGGTCGAGTGGCATTCAAAAGACATGCGTGAATGGGCATGCCTTCGTTGAAGATTGGGCGTTGGGCTGGCACCTTGGCACCGTAAAATCGACTGCCAATCATTAGCGGACCGGAGTTCTGCTGTGGCGACCCCTACCCAGGAAAAGCCGAAAGAAGAAGAAAAAGACATCCATTTGTCTAATTCAGGTTGTAATGTTGCCAGTGTTTTATATTGTTTCCTGCATAGGGGAAGCTTGTTTCATTAGTGAAGGAGGTGCTAGGTGGTGAGTTCATCCCTGAATTCAGACTTGTTCAAATTTTGTTTAATTAGATCTTTGAAACGGGTATTAACTGAGGAGTTTTTCCTTCTGAATAAAAGGAGATCACAGACTGCAGTGTCTGCCATAGGCAGAGGCATAGGAAAGCAAGGCACAGAGCATACAGCAAAAATCTATTGGCCACAGAAAATAAGGACAGGATTTTTGATATATCCAAATAAAAGTGGTTATTTAAACCTTGGATTATTTTTGGTCACCACTAGCTTGGAGAATTGTTTTTAGCTATACATGCCAAATGAAGTATTGTATTCTGTGATGGTATGAACGAAGGCAGAAAAAAATGGATTAAGATGTAATAGGATCTGGATGGAAACTCATACAAAGCAACAAAGGTAGGGGGGTTTTCTGCTAATATTGGAGATATGCAAATTCCTAAAGGCCAGATTACAATATCATCTTAAGGTGTATTCCATTATGTAAGAGTAAAGTTTTACCAAAAAAAACTGCACTACATTTCTGTATGTTATAATGAGATGGTGAACGTAGCATCAGTTATCAGTGTGATGTAGGCCTTATTGAACTATTAGTGAGTCTGAGATGAAGTTTAGGATGATTCCTAGCTTACAACCATCTGTAAGTTTAGTTAGTCAAAGATTATTAGCATTTGCCTGTACTTCACAGAAATTAATTCAGAAGATGAAGGGAGCTAAACTTGAAGGATGTCAATAGTTACATTTTGCTTTATAGAGAGGTGTCATTTATTTTAATCAAGTGTGTTCTGCTTAACAGATGGTTAGCAATTCAATGAACTACAAAGTGGGTTGTTTATTTGGGTTATTTTTTTATGATGTCAGATTGCAGAAATGATATCAAGTGCTTAGGCTAAGTCCAGATAAGCAGTATCAAAGAGAAGTTCTTCATCTAGGGTTTAGGTGACATTTTCAAAGGAGCTGGCAAGGTAAAGAAGGTATGGCCTGCTTCACAAAAAGTCAAACTGCCAAAGGTCTACAGACTACAGTGCTTGCGCATCTTTACTGATTACTTGTACAGTGACATATTTCACAGCTTTATATAGAAGGCTAATGAGACTGATGAGCTAAGAGTTGCCCTGCATTTACAGAGGCGAGAGGAAAATGGCATTTCTCCATTGTTCAAGTACATGTTCTGTGGACAGACATCAAGAGGTGGTGATTACGAGAGGTTTGCCTAGAGGATGCTTTAAGGTTACTAGTAAGTAGCCAAGTATGCTGTCTGGCCCCTGTGGAGGTGTTTCATTTTGGAAAGGGCAGCTGAAACTTCATCAATATTAATGGCTTGAGCTGGTGGCAGGAAATGAATCCAAGTACCTCTTGTAAGAATAGAACTCACAGAAAAACTTTGCCAGGAAGAAAGGCATGGGTAATACCCACTGAGATGTCGTCACTTTAGCAGTTTGAACCTGCAGGACTCAAACGCACTTCTTCTTGCCAGTTCTGTACACAACAACACCACCATTTCTGCTTAAATCTATATATGTTTAATTGCCAGGATTGTGGTTTAATAACTACCCACTGCATTGCACATGCATTGTATTTTCTTTACAATGTCTTATTTTTTTTATTTTCATTTTTCCATTTTTAAAATGTATTTATCTACTGATGATTAACAGTTACATACTGACTGAATTGTGAACATAGTTTCAGGGCTGACTGCATTTCTGAATCTGTTCAGTTAGCAGTGTATTTCTTGTGTTTTGAAATATTTATATTTTTTAAAAGTTTCTTTTTCAGAATAGGTGACATAAATACCCAATAGCAAAACTACAACCTAGACCATGACCACAGGAAGCAGAATATGAGAGTGTAACTTAACATGAACAAAGCAAAAAGACCAAAGCACGTAGTCATAATACATGCATTGTTAATTTATACATAAGTTGAGCCAAACTGTAATGCCCAAACACTTCATGACAAGCCCTCAGGTCTAAATTATGCTAAAGACTAAAGTGAATGAAAAGATAAACAGATAGACAAAATGATAGACCGATAGCTAGGATTAAATGATATAGCTTACACACTTGCTTATTTACAGTGGGAATATGAAGGTAATGAGAAAAGCAAAGGCAGCCTAAGATTAGGATTTTTAACATTAATGGTAGCATATGCATAGATAGATACATAATAAGCAAACACATACTTACATACATACATACATAAATACATATGCAGACATTTACTTAATTACATGCATACATTCAAACATGCAAACACAGAAACAGTCATTTAGTAGGCCGGGTTCGAATGGGAGAGGTGGATAGTCTGAGAAGACAATGACCACATCTCTTTCCTTTGGTGGCTGTATGGGGGACCCTCTTCTGCAGGATCACTATATGTGGAATAGCAGGAATCTAGCTTTGTGTACAAACTATTGCAGCCTGGGTGAGCAGTGTGATGCTTGGATATTAAGAATGATATGTCTGACCATCATTATACAGGGTTTGTTTTGATAATGCATGGCAGCATATGTCTAACCATCGTTATACAAGGTTTGTCTTGATAATGCATGACAGCATATGTCTGACCATCATTATACAGGGTTTGTATTGATAATGCATGGCAGCATATGTCTGACCATCATTATACAGAGTTTGTGCTGATAATGCATGGCAGCATATATCTGACCATCCTTCTACATGGTTTGTGTTGATAATGCATGGCAGCATATGTCTGACCATCATTATACAGGGTTTGTGTTGATAATGCACATCAGCATATGTCTGAGTATAATTATACAGGGTTTGTGTTAATAATGCATGGCAGAATATGTCTGACCATCATTATACAGGGTTTGTTTTAATAATGCTTGGCAACATATGTTTGACTGTCATTATAGAGGGTTTGTGTTGATAATGTATGGCAGTATATATCTGACCATCATTATACAGGGTTTGTGTTGATAAACAAACTAATTTTCAGGACTATCTCTGTCCTTCTCTTGCCACCACCTTTAAAATGCACCAACCAAATAGACTTTTGAGATCTACACAAAATCTAATTGAACTGCATAAACCTGCCTGTCCACCAGGCAAACATCTAATGTCCTTCTCTCTAGCACGCCATTGGAATTCCCTCCCACCTCTCATCTGCACCACCAGCAGCCTCTCTTCATTCAAAACTTTACTTCACACAGACACCTAACTTCACTATGGGAATGTTCTTGCTCCCACCCACATAATCTCCCTACAATATAGCTACTCTCTATAAGCTATAATTCACTATAGCCTCTCATTGTTTTGTACTCCTAATAACCTCTAGGAATTAGTGTAACTCCTAGAATAGTACAATTCAGTAGCCTATAAATTAATCGCATGAATTAGCATAACTGTTAAAAAATTTAGACTGTTTCTGTTATTGCTTTGTGCTAATATGTTAAACTGTTAAAAACTTTGACTGATTGTAAATATTACTCTTATTGCATTGTACTAACATGTGCACTCTAATAATATGTGTTTTTCTATTTGTTTCATTTTGTTTCATTTGTGCACATTACATTTCTCTAATAACTTATTCATGTTAAATCTGTAATTTGTAATTTTCCAGAGCTTTTCTCCCAAGGACTTCATTGAAAATGGGCTCATCATGGCCCAATGGACTATCCCGGCAAATAAACTATAAATAAATAAATAAATAAATAAATAATGCATGACAGCATATGTCTGACTGTCATTATAGATGGTTTGTGTTGATAATGCATGTCAGCAAATGTCTGACCATCATTATACAGGGTTTGTGTTGATAATGCATGGCAGCATATGTCTGACCGTCATTCTGCAGGGTTTGCGTTGATAATGCATGGCAGCATATGTCTGACCATCATTATACAGGGTTTTGTGTTGATTATACATGACACCATATGTCTGACTGTCATTATACAGGGTTCATGTTGATAATGCATGGCAACATATCTCTGACCATCATTATACAAGGTTTGTATTGATAATGCACGTCAGCATATGCCTGACCATCATTATACAGGGTTTGTGTTGATAATACATGGCAGCATATGTCTGACTGTCATTATTCATGGTTTGTGCTGATAATGCATGGCAGCATATTTCTGATCATCATTATACAAGGTTTGTGTTGATAATGCATGGCAGCATATGTCTGACCATCATTATACAGGGTTTGTGTTGATAATGCACATCAGCATATGTCTGAGTATAATTATACAGGGTTTGTGTTAATAATGCATGGCAGAATATGTCTGACCATCATTATACAGGGTTTGTTTTAATAATGCTTGGCAACATATGTTTGACTGTCATTATAGAGTGTTTGTGTTGATAATGTATGGCAGTATATATCTGACCATCATTATACAGGGTTTGTGTTGATAAACAAACTAATTTTCAGGACTATCTCTGTCCTTCTCTTGCCACCACCTTTAAAATGCACCAACCAAATAGACTTTTGAGATCTACACAAAATCTAATTGAACTGCATAAACCTGCCTGTCCACCAGGCAAACATCTAATGTCCTTCTCTCTAGCACGCCATTGGGATTCCCTCCCACCTCTCATCTGCACCACCAGCAGCCTCTCTTCATTCAAAACTTTACTTCACACACACACCTAACTTCACTATGGGGATGTTCTTGCTCCCACCCCACATAATCTCCCTACAATATAGCTACTCTCTATAAGCTATAATTCACTATAGCCTCTCATTGTTTTGTACTCCTAATAACCTCTAGGAATTAGTGTAACTCCTAGAATAGTACAATTCAGTAGCCTATAAATTAATCGCATGAATTAGCATAACTGTTAAAAAATTTAGACTGTTTCTGTTATTGCTTTGTGCTAATATGTTAAACTGTTTGACTGATTGTAAATATTACTCTTATTGCATTGTACTAACATGTGCACTCTAATAATATGTGCTTTTCTATTTGTTTCATTTTGTTTCATTTGTGCACATTACATTTCTCTAATAACTTATTCATGTTAAATCTGTAATTTGTAATTTTCCGGAGCTTTTCTCCCAAGGACTTCATTGAAAATGGGCTCATCATGGCCCAATGGACTATCCCGGCAAATAAACTATAAATAAATAAATAAATAATGCATGACAGCATATGTCTGACTGTCATTATAGATGGTTTGTGTTGATAATGCATGTCAGCATATGTCTGACCATCATTATACAGGGTTTGTGTTGATAATGCATGGCAGCATATGTCTGACCATCATTCTGCAGGGTTTGTGTTGATAATGCATGGCAGCATATGTCTGACTATCATTATACAGGGTTTTGTGTTGATTATACATGGCACCATATGTCTGACTGTCATTATACAGGGTTCATGTTGATAATGCATGGCAACATATCTCTGACCATCATTATACAAGGTTTGTATTGATAATGCACGTCAGCATATGTCTGACCATCATTATACAGGGTTTGTGTTGATAATACATGGCAGCATATGTCTGACTGTCATTATTCATGGTTTGTGCTGATAATGCATGGCAGCATATTTCTGATCATCATTATACAAGGTTTGTGTTGATAATGCATGGCAGCATATGTCTGACCATCATTATACAGGGTTTGTGTTGATAATGCATGTCAGCATATGTCTGAGTATAATTATACAGGGTTTGTGTTAATAATGCATGGCAGAATATGTCTGACCATCATTATACAGGGTTTGTTTCAATAATGCTTGGCAACATATGTTTGACTGTCATTATAGAGGGTTTGTGTTGATAATGTATGGCAGTATATATATCTGACCATCATTATACAGGGTTTGTGTTGATAAACAAACTAATTTATAGGACTATCTCTGTCCTTCTCTTGCCACCACCTTTAAAATGCACCAACCAAATAGACTTTTGAGATCTACACAAAATCTAATTGAACTGCATAAACCTGCCTGTCCACCAGGCAAACATCTAATGTCCTTCTCTCTAGCACACCATTGGAATTCCCTCCCACCTCTCATCTGCACCACCAGCAGCCTCTCTTCATTCAAAACTTTACTTCACACACACACCTAACTTCACTATGGGAATGTTCTTGCTCCCACCCCACATAATCTCCCTACAATATAGCTACTCTCTATAAGCTATAATTCACTATAGCCTCTCATTGTTTTGTACTCCTAATAACCTCTAGGAATTAGTGTAACTCCTAGAATAGTACAATTCAGTAGCCTATAAATTAATCGCATGAATTAGCATAACTGTTAAAAAATTTAGACTGTTTCTGTTATTGCTTTGTGCTAATATGTTAAACTGTTAAAAACTTTGACTGATTGTAAATATTACTCTTATTGCATTGTACTAACATGTGCACTCTAATAATATGTGTTTTTTCTATTTGTTTCATTTTGTTTCATTTGTGCACATTACATTTCTCTAATAACTTATTCATGTTAAATCTGTAATTTGTAATTTTCCAGAGCTTTTCTCCCAAGGACTTCATTGAAAATGGGCTCATCATGGCCCAATGGACTATCCCGGCA
The DNA here is from genome assembly GCF_019279795.1 of Protopterus annectens. Taxonomy (NCBI): domain Eukaryota; kingdom Metazoa; phylum Chordata; order Ceratodontiformes; family Protopteridae; genus Protopterus; species Protopterus annectens. The sequence continues at coordinate 306,401,441 of NC_056742.1, read as the reverse complement.
AATAAACTATAAATAAATAAATAAATAAATAAATAAATAATGCATGACAGCATATGTCTGACTGTCATTATAGATGGTTTGTGTTGATAATGCATGTCAGCATATGTCTGACCATCATTATACAGGGTTTGTGTTGATAATGCATGGCAGCATATGTCTGACCGTCATTCTGCAGGGTTTGCATTGATAATGCATGGCAGCATATGTCTGACTATCATTATACAGGGTTTTGTGTTGATTATACATGGCACCATATGTCTGACTGTCATTATACAGGGTTCATGTTGATAATGCATGGCAACATATCTCTGACCATCATTATACAAGGTTTGTATTGATAATGCATGTCAGCATATGTCTGACCATCATTATACAGGGTTTGTGTTGATAATACATGGCAGCATATGTCTGACTGTCATTATTCATGGTTTGTGCTGATAATGCATGGCAGCATATTTCTGATCATCATTATACAAGGTTTGTGTTGATAATGCATGGCAGCATATGTCTGACCATCATTATACAGGGTTTGTGTTGATAATGCACGTCAGCATATGTCTGAGTATAATTATACAGGGTTTGTGTTAATAATGCATGGCAGAATATGTCTGACCATCATTATACAGGGTTTGTTTTAATAATGCTTGGCAACATATGTTTGACTGTCATTATAGAGGGTTTGTGTTGATAATGTATGGCAGTATATATCTGACCATCATTATACAGGGTTTGTGTTGATAAACAAACTAATTTTCAGGACTATCTCTGTCCTTCTCTTGCCACCACCTTTAAAATGCACCAACCAAATAGACCTTTGAGATCTACACAAAATCTAATTGAACTGCATAAACCTGCCTGTCCACCAGGCAAACATCTAATGTCCTTCTCTCTAGCACGCCATTGGAATTCCCTCCCACCTCTCATCTGCACCACCAGCAGCCTCTCTTCATTCAAAACTTTACTTCACACACACACCTAACTTCACTATGGGAATGTTCTTGCTCCCACCCCACATAATCTCCCTACAATATAGCTACTCTCTATAAGCTATAATTCACTATAGCCTCTCATTGTTTTGTACTCCTAATAACCTCTAGGAATTAGTGTAACTCCTAGAATAGTACAATTCAGTAGCCTATAAATTAATCGCATGAATTAGCATAACTGTTAAAAAATTTAGACTGTTTCTGTTATTGCTTTGTGCTAGTATGTTAAACTGTTAAAAACTTTGACTGATTGTAAATATTACTCTTATTGCATTGTACTAACATGTGCACTCTAATAATATGTGTTTTTCTATTTGTTTCATTTTGTTTCATTTGTGCACATTACATTTCTCTAATAACTTATTCATGTTAAATCTGTAATTTGTAATTTTCCGGAGCTTTTCTCCCAAGGACTTCATTGAAAATGGGCTCATCATGGCCCAATGGACTATCCCGGCAAATAAACTATAAATAAATAAATAAATAAATAAATAATGCATGACAGCATATGTCTGACTGTCATTATAGATGGTTTGTGTTGATAATGCATGTCAGCATATGTCTGACCATCATTATACAGGGTTTGTGTTGATAATGCATGGCAGCATATGTCTGACCATCATTCTGCAGGGTTTGCGTTGATAATGCATGGCAGCATATGTCTGACTATCATTATACAGGGTTTTGTATTGATTATACATGGCACCATATGTCTGACTGTCATTATACAGGGTTCATGTTGATAATGCATGGCAACATATCTCTGACCATCATTATACAAGGTTTGTATTGATAATGCACGTCAGCATATGTCTGACCATCATTATACAGGGTTTGTGTTGATAATACATGGCAGCATATGTCTGACTGTCATTATTCATGGTTTGTGCTGATAATGCATGGCAGCATATTTCTGATCATCATTATACAAGGTTTGTGTTGATAATGCATGGCAGCATATGTCTGACTGTTATTATATAGAGTTTGTGTTGATAATGCATGGCATCATATGTCTGATCATCATTATACAAGGTTTGTGTTGATAATGTATGGCAGTATATGTCTGACTGTTATTATACAGAGTTTGTGTTGATAATGCATGGCAGCATATGTCTGACAGTCATTATACATGGTTTGTGTTGATAATGTATAGCAGCATATGTCTGACAGTCATTATACAGGGTTTGTGTTGATAACACATGGCAGCATATGTCTGACCATCTTTATTCAGGGTTTATGTTGATAATGCATGGAAGCATATGCCTGACTGTCATTATACAAGGTATGTGTTAATAATGTATGGCATCATATGTCTGATAGTTATTATACAAGGTTTGCGTTGATAATGCATGGCAGCATATATCTGACCATCATTATACAGGGTTTGTGTTGATAATGCAAGGCAGCATATGTTGGACCACCTTTATACAGGGTTTGTGTTGATAATGCAGGGTAGCATATGTCTGACCATCATTATACAGGGTTTGTGTTAATAATGCACAGCAGCATATGTCTGGCCATCTTTATGCAGGGTTTGTGTTAATAATGCACAGCAGCATATGTCTGGCCATCATTATGCAGGGTTTGTGTTAATAATGCATGGCAGCATATGTCTGGCCATCAATATAGAGGGTTTGTGTTGATAATGCATAGAAGCATATGCCTGACTGTCATTATACATGGTTTGTGTTGATAATGCAAGGCAGCATATGTCTGACTACCTTTATACAGGGTTTGTATTGATAATGCAGGGTAGCATATGTCTGACCATCATTATACAGGGTCTGTGTTGATAATGCACAGCAGCATATGTCTGGCCATCATTATGCAGGGTTTGTGTTAATAATGCATGGCAGCATATGTCTGGCCATCAATATAGAGGGTTTGTGTTGATAATGCATGGAAGCATATGTCTGACTGTCATTATACATGGTTTGTGTTGATAATGCATGGCAGCATATATATGACCATCATTATAGAGGGGTTGTGTTGATAATGCATGGCAGCATATGTCTGGCCATCATTATAGAGGGTGTGTGTTGATAATGCATGTCAGTATATGTCTCACTGTCATTATACATGGTTTGTGTTGATAATGCATGGCAGCATATGTCTGACCATCATTATACAGGGTTTGTGTTGATAATGCATGACAGCATATGTTTGACCATCATTATACAAGGTTTGTGTTGATAATGCATGGCAGCATATCTCTGACCGTTATTATACAGGGATTGTGTTGATAATGCATGGCATCATATGTCTGACCATCATTACGAGGGTTTGTGTTGATAATGCACAGCAGCATATGTCTGACCATCATTATAGAGGGTTTCTGTTAGTAACGCATGGCAGCATATGTCTGACCATCATTATACAGGGTTTGTGTTGATTATGCATGGCAGCATATGTCTGATCGTTATTATACAGGGTTTGTGTTGATAATGCAGGCCAGCATATGTCTGACCATCATTATACAGGGTTTGTGTTGATAATGCAGGGCAGCATATGTCTGACCATCATTATACAGGGTTTGTATTGATAATGCACAGCAGCATATGTCTGACCATCTTTATACAGGGTTTGTGTTGATAATGCAGGGCAGCATATGTCTGACCATCATTATACAGGGTTTGTGTTGATAATGCATGGCAGGATATGTCTGACTGTCATTATAGATGGTTTGTGTTGATAATGCATGACAGCATATGTCTGACCATCATTATACGTGGTTTGTGTTGATAATGTATGGCAGCATATGTCTGGCAGTCATTATACAGGGTTTGTGTTGATAATGCATGACAGCATATATCTGACCATCATTATAAAGGGTTTGTGTTGATAATGCACAGTAGCATATGTCTGACCATTATTATAGAGGTTTTTGTTGATAATGCATGGCAGCATATGTCTGAACATCATTATACAGGGTCTGTGCTGATAATGCATGTCATCATATGTCTGATAGTTATTATACAAGGTTTGCATTGATAATGCATGGCAGCATATGTCTGACCATCATTGCACAGGGTTTGTGTTGATAATGCATGTCATCATATGTCTGACCGTCATTATAGAGGGTCTGTGTTGATAATGCATGGCAGCATATGTCTGACCATCATTATACATGGTTTGTGTTGATAATGTATGGCGGCATATGTATGGCAGTCATTATCCAGGGTTTGTGTTGATAATGCATGGTAGCATATGTCTGACCGTCATTATACAGGGTTTGTGTTGATAATGCATGGAAACATATGTCTGGCTGTCATTATACAGGGTTTGTGTTAATAATGCATGGCAACATATGTGTGACCATCATTATACAGGGTTTGTATTGATAATGCATGTAAGTATATTACTGACCATCATTATACATGGTTTGTGTTGATAATGCATGGAAGTATATGTCTGACCATCATTATATAGGGTTAGTGCTAATGATGCATGGCAACATATGTGTGACCATCATTATACAGGGTTTATATTGATAATGCATGTAAGTATATTACTGACCATCATTATACATGATATGTGTTGATAATGCATGGAAGTATATGTCTGACCATCATTATACAGGGTTTGTCTTGATAATGTATGGTAGCATATGTCTGGCCATGATTATACAGAGTTTGTGTTGATAATGCATGGCAGCATATGTCTGACCATCATTATACAGGGTTCTAATTCTGGATTAATGAACAAGATCTTGACTGGTAGAGCTTCCTTCCTCACCTACATGATGATGTGAGTACACGAGGTAACAGGACAGAGGGAGTGAAAGGGTCATGTGGAGGATGCATAAGTTTGATGGTCAAAGGAGTCCAGGGTGAAAATAGAAAAAAAGTCGCTTTAAAAAAACACATCCATTAACAGATGACAAGTCATAAAAAAAGCTGTCTAAACCATGAATAGGATACTGTGTCTCTGATGGTGAAGCGAGTCCTACATCTCTCGGATGTATTCCATCTAGCAAACTGTTACTTGTCTTATTAGACATTCAGCCATGTTTCGGCAATGTACATACAGCTTCATTTGTCAGATGTGGATTTCTGGAATGCATGGCATAGTCATTTGTTTTGCAGTTCAGATGGACAGAATGCTTAATATGTGATTAATCTAATATATGAAGGGGTAAGTGATATGAAGCATTATTGCAAGAATACATGTCATGCAAAACCATAGCAAAAATCGAGAGAGAAGTAAACTACAATATAAAGTCAAATTTATCAGCACAAGTTGTCATTGTGGTGACTTGGTCACAACATTTTTCTTTTTTTTTCCATATTGTATTGCAAAGTTGCCTTTGATGCCATTTTGCTTGACTGCCTCATAAATATTTGAAAGGCTTTTTGCAGTTCTATAGCATATCCCATTTTTGTGTTTTTGTTGTAAAGGCATGGATAGTCTGAACATGTATTCAACATGGCATCTTATATATGAATATGAGTGCTAGGAAGGTTAAAGGTACTTTAGCAGTTTGTCTTCTATACTTCAGATTAATGTGAACAGACTGGAAGTGGTCCAGTGTTTTGTATGATTACATATATTTATCTATTTGTCTTTTTTGACCAGGAAAGTCCAACTGGGCAGGGCCCATTTTCAGCAGAGACCCAGGAAGAAAAGCACCACCACAGTATATTTATATTAACAAATACATTTTGGACAGTTCTAAGAAAAGCAACAGCTACATTTCTCATGATACAACAAACATAATTACAAGACAGGTGTATACAGTAAAGTATTTACATTAACAATTGTAGGTTTATGCAGTTGTTCCAGCTATAAAATCTTGCAGAAGTAAATGGATTGATAATCTACCGAAAGGAAAACATTTTTGTAAAGAAGTTTAGTGTGCTTACATTTCAGTAAAGAAAGGTTTGCAAGGAGTTCCAGATACATAATAAATTAAGTTATAAAATTATGTAGGAAGGGGGATTTTAGTATCGCAGAGGTTTGTTAAAATTTCAAAAGCTATAATGAAGAAAGTTATAAAATTATGTAGGAGAGGGGATATTAGTAGTGTATTGGAGGATAGTAGCAATAATATATAACTAAGAGGACTGCTTCTATTTTGGCTGCCTGTTTCACAAATTGGTGTAGCTAAAAGGTTCATGGCGTAGGTGTACAGGAGATGCATGACAAGGATAGAGTGGTGGATGGGGGCAGTTAGAAAAAGATCAAGATGAGAAGTGTTGTTTAAGAGTGGGTGTGTGAAAAAGGATGTAGGGATTCAAGTACAGGAGGGAAAGCTGTTAGGGGTGTAATGATTCAAGTACTGGAGGGCAGTAAGTTAGTGATAAGCAATAAGAGGTTTGTGCTTTCAGCAGAGGTCTCAACCTGGTAATGAACATAAGCATGACCTAGAATTGGGTATGGTATTGTCTGAGCTGGATTTTATGGCATGCGAGTTTGTTAATCATTTTCACTAATGTAGGGATGTTGTTCCACAGTATGGAGATGTAACAGGAGTATAGTGAGGCCCCCAATTAATTATTTGCTTTAGTAGTACTTAGTAGAAATTTATCACCAGAAAAGAGGTCCCTTGTGGGGGTACAGGGCACAAGTCTATCTACAGGTACAAATGATTGCTGATCCACTTGGGTCCTTTATTTTGTCTGACTAATAATTATATAATTAGTGTATATCAGAGATATAATGACATGAAATGGTAGGAATATATGATCGTATCTCTTCACTGGAAAAATCAGAATACCACTGTAGTACATAGGAACTGTGGGAAATGAAAAATGTGAGAAGTATTTTTGTAAAACAGATAAATAAATAAGATTACAAGTGAAAGCATTTCACCTGAATTCTGTGAGATATGCTTCTTTTCTGACACTGGTATGCCAGAGAATTGATTAGATGAAAATTAATTGCAGCTTGCAGTTCTGAGAATGAGAGCTGTTGAGAGAGTGTTATGGTTGCAAACCCATTTTAACTGCTGCTTGCATTTGGTTAGGCATTTCTTCTATGATCTAATAAAGAAATAAGTACAACTGTAGAGCCCTGGTGTTCAGGAAAGAGCAGTTTTATTCTTCAGTTTATCTCTGGCATGATATATGTCTTGCTTTGTGGAGGCACAAGACAGTGAAAATTCATACACTAAGATTCCTATTTCCTAATGTATAATGGCATCACTCCTGTGGAGAGCTCATTGATTTATATTTCATTCCAAAGCAGCTATGATGCTATGATACAATAATACATATGTTTGACTTGTGTATTAGCTGTGTATGTACATAATGCGCAGATGTTGTGAGTAATATGCACTGCAATATAACAGGGAAGTTACATAAATACAGTTAGTATATATAATTATGTGTATAATGTAAGGAATGTGCCTGTTATACAACAAAATCAGACAGATTATAATGTCGTAACCCTGCCCTTCCTACATGATAACACTTGTTAAATTGCACCACCTACATAAGCACAACAATTTAACATTGCAGTTCACTGAGCATGTATAAAGATCACAAACCTTCACGTACTGAAGCGACAGTGCTAATGGAAAAGAAGGCTATTTTTATAAAATAAGTTTGTTCGCTTCAGCATAATGTTAAAACTGTTGGATAATTACCTCCCCTAAACTGTAGAAATAAAGGAAGAGGAAAGCAGAGAAATGAAATACAGATAGGTTCCATAACACAAAAAGATCTCCTGTTCCTTATTCCTTATGTCCTCGGAACTTAAACAATTTACTTAAATAACTGAAATCTATTTAAAAATATATATGGTGTTAACTATTACCAGGGAATATTCTACTTCATGAATATATATATATATATATATATATATATATATATATATATATATATATATATATATGAATAATTATAGTCTCTGCAGTGTCCACACCTCACAAGTGTAATTCTCAGGTAATCACTGACACACTTACTATTGTCATTAACTATTTATATGCATCGTGGAAAACAAATACATTAATCTCAAGTATGCATTCTAATAATAAACATGTCACATTGATGTTAACATCTGGCATAAATGTTTTCTCAGATAAATATCTGTGTACACTGTCCACTCCAAAATCCTTAGGTATGACAGTGAACAAATAATTAACTTCTGCTGTAACAAAAAAAAAAAACAGCCTTTATACCATTCATATAGATTGGAATCATATTGTTTACTGTCCTCAGAATAAAACAAACTTGATCTAATAATGGGCATAACAACTTCTCCACATTTATTGACAAAGGTTCAGTGAACCATCCCTGTCTTGATACTATAGGTGTCATCACAGGTGTATCTAGTGAGTTATGCACTTTAGGTAACGTAAATATATATGAATAATTATAATCTCAGCAGTGTGCACACCTCCTAAGTGCAATTCTCATGTAACCACTGCCCTGCACTTACTATGAATAATTATAATCTCAGCAGTGTGCACACTACACAAGTATAATTCTCAGGTAATCACTGTCACACTTACTATGAATAATTATAATCTCAGCAGTGTGCACACTGCACAAGTGTAATTTTCAGGTAATCACTGTCACACTTACTATGAATAATTATAATCTCAGCAGTGTGCACACTACACAAGTATAATTCTCAGGTAACCACTGTCACACTTACTATGAATAATTATAATCTCAGCAGTGTGCACACTGCACAAGTGTAATTCTCAGATAACCACTGTCACACTTACTATGAATAATTATAATCTCAGCAGTGTGCACACTGCACAAGTGTAATTTTCAGGTAATCACTGTCACACTTACTATGAATAATTATAATCTCAGCAGTGTGCACACTACACAAGTATAATTCTCAGGTAACCACTGTCACACTTACTATGAATAATTATAATCTCAGCAGTGTGCACACTGCACAAGTGTAATTCTCAGATAACCACTGTCACACTTACTATGAATAATTATAATCTCAGCAGTGTGCACACTGCACAAGTGTAATTTTCAGGTAATCACTGTCACACTTACTATGAATAATTATAATCTCAGCAGTGTGCACACTACACAAGTGTAATTCTCAGGTAACCACTGTCACACTTACTATGAATAATTATAATCTCAGCAGTGTGCACACCACACAAGTGTAATTCTCAGGTAACCACTGTCACACTTACTATGAATAATTATAATCTCAGCAGTGTGCACACCACACAAGTGTAATTCTCAGGTAACCACTGTCACACTTACTATGAATAATTATAATCTCAGCAGTGTGCACACCACACAAGTGTAATTCTCAGGTAACCACTGTCACACTTACTATGAATAATTATAATCTCAGCAGTGTGCACACTGCACAAGTGTAATTCTCAGGTAATCACTGTCACACTTACTATGAATAATTATAATCTCAGCAGTGTGCACACTGCACAAGTGTAATTCTCAGGTAACCACTGTCACACTTACTATGAATAATTATAATCTCAGCAGTGTGCACACCACACAAGTGTAATTCTCAGGTAACCACTGTCACACTTACTATGAATAATTATAATCTCAGCAGTGTGCACACCACACAAGTGTAATTCTCAGGTAATCACTGTCACACTTACTATGAATAATTATAATTTCAGCAGTGTGCACACCACACAAGTGTAATTCTCAGGTAATCACTGTCACACTTACTATGAATAATTATAATCTCAGCAGTGTGCACACCACACAAGTGTAATTCTCAGGTAATTACTGTCACACTTACTATTGTCATTAACTATTTATAAGCCACAACATTTTTTGCTGGATAGGTTTTCATTGACAGCAATGTTCTAGCTTGTATTTTATTTTTATATACTTTCTGTGTATAGTAACTGTAACATGATGTGAAATGCTTTCATACCTGTAACAAACATAGGTAAATGCAAGTGTAAAACTCATATTTAGTTATGCAAACTGTACCAATGGTAATAATTTTAAGTAGTACCATTTTAAGTATATTAACCTTAATTAAAACTGCAAACATTGGGATTGCAGATCACAGGCGGCTCAGCATTTGGTAACACATTCAGTTATTTTTACATAATGATATTCTGAGATGTAAATGCTGTTACCAGGACTCATTCTATTGTAAACTGATGAGTCCACATTTTAACACAGGTGCAGGCGTCAGACAATTTAGACTATGTCATGTGGAGAATTTATTAAAATTCTTTATTATGTGAAAAGTAACAGTTCATTTTTATCCAGCTGCTCCCATTTCTCATGTTGAATGATATTATAGTAAATGTTGCTTGTAATACTTTCAGAATCTCAAATAAATGACTTGGTATAACTCAAATGTTTAACCTATTACTATAATTAAATTAATAAACATAAAATCCACCTCCTGTATTAGGTCAGAAGCTGGTAACCATATACTCATTAAGGGACTCAAGTCACTTTGGCATTGTTAAAAATGCTCTATGTTTGACCTTCTTTAGATCACTTTCTGTCTTCTCCAAATCTCTTGCTGATGTGATATAGCAATGCTCATTTCAGTAATTTACGGTTCAGAATTGCTTCCAAATTCATGAATTAAGTTAGCTCTTGGCAAATATCTAACTTGTGTAGTACTTCAAGTATGGAAACATGAAACTTTTACTCTGTGCAGCTCCAAATGCATCGTGTGCTAATGGATTCATAAAGGTTACTGTAAAGTGTACACTATGTGTCCACTTTTTGAATTCAAGAACAGCCATAACACAATGCTTGTGTTCTCTGTTCACGCAGAAGGTTTACATTAGGTGTACACATAGTGTACCATTTGTGGTAAATTGTAGGACTCCAGTGTATAGTTCTCACGTTTCTGAGTATAGTACTACAGAATTAATATAGACTTAATTTTGTGAGTTTTAGTGCTTTTTAGTATTTTTACTTGTCCAAATGCAGGAAAACTTGGTGGTTGAGAAAAAATTATTGAAGGACTTTTAAAATACAAGATACACTTGACATCCTAAAGCAATGATTGTGAATGTTTTGCTGAAACCCACAGAGAGGTTTTGATAGCTATTATTTTCACAACTTCAGGCTAAAGACAGCTTATTATTTCAGATACCTTTTCATAGCAAGTTAATTGAACAAACACATGGAATGAGACATCACCAGACATGATAAAGTTCCTGTTAATTAATGGTTAAATATTAAAATGTATATATCTATATATGTCTGTACACACACAGACATATATATATCTATATATGTCTGTGTGTGTATATATATATATATATATATATATATATATATATATATATATATATATATAGGTCTACTTGAGTTGGACGAAAGACCAGAAGATCGAAATCCGGAACGCCGAGCCGAAAACAACGAAACTGCAGAACACCAAAAAGCACGAAATTCAAAATTCCGATGTTACGGGAGTTTGAATTAGTGCTTTTCATTTTCTGCTGTAAGTAAGTGTGTATGAATGTATTTGTAAGGGGAAATGCTGTGTGTAAGTGTGTGTTGTGACTGTGGTGTGTTTGTGTGAGGGACTGTACTGTGTCGGTGTGTGTTTGCCTTGTGTGTCTGTGCGATCTCGGCGTTAGAATATTAAAGTGGGGAGTACAGGGGGGCTTGCCCCCCTGCCTATAATTAGTGTAGGGTGCTTTGTTTAGTAGTGTGGGGCAGTTGTGCATGTGTTTTTGTGTGTTATGTGTGTTTTGTAAACTTACGTGTTTTTCAGTGTTCTGCGGTTTTGTTGTTTTCGTCTTGGTGTTCTGTTTCGTTCTTCTGGTCTTTGTTGTTACGAAGTAGACCCATATATAACCCATATATATATATATATATATATGTGTGTGTGTGTGTGTGTGTGTGTGTGTGTGTGTGTGTGTGTGTGTGTGTGTGTGTGTGTGTGTATTTTACTTGTCAGAGAGAATTTTCCTTGATACCAATGTGTAGGATGAAAGCAGGAGTGCAGACGGAAGTTTTGTATATGTAAACCAAGCTCCTGTACTGTTGCCCCTTCTCTAAATAACTGCCCTTTGTCCTGTATGGTAGCCACGATATGTATTTGAAGATATATCATATGCACTAAACTTCTCCCACTAGAACCTATATTTATATAAAAAGCTTGTATCACTGCTGAAAAAATTACACTATTTGCTGCTTCACTTGCACCTTGTTTTAGTTATATGTTTGAAGGCTGGGAATTTGCTGCCTTTGAGTCAGTCACTTATTACTCTCCCACAAAATAATTTCTACACTGTGATTTAAATGGGGAATTCCTGGCTTCAGCCTCTGGTATTTCTGATCTTGCAAGCACACCTTCCTCAAGGTGTCAACATCCTTATAACAATCTGACTTTCAATTAGTGCAGATGACAGCTATTCGGTGTTACCAAGTTCTTCCCTGTGGTCCAGGGTTTGATTCCATCAACCTCCACTTCCCTATGCTATAACTTTGAGCAATTGATTTAACCAGACAGCACTCCTGGGCTAAGTCAGATTAGTGTTCTACCCTGCTTAACAAATACAAATAGATTACGTAATTAATTAAGTAAATGCTGCAGTACCAGGACATGATCAATACTTTGAAAATTGTGGAAAAGCTCTTAATAAAAAGATACACTATCATAGTCACTAAAGTTATGAGGATCTTAAAATGAAAGAATACAAGGAGGAACTTCACTAAATAAACTGAGAACATGAAGCTTTAGACACCTTACGTATGATGCTGCTGTTGTATTAAAATGCTATCTGAATGATAAAGAAAACGTTTAACTTGTACAAAAAAATGCAATAACTTACTTTAAAAAAAAAAAAAAAAGCAAACGTCACCAGGAGATCATTGAAGACACAATCAGAAATGTCCTGGCAAAAGACATGCACATTTCTAGAAGATTATCTACAGTTTTCCTCTTTCAAAGCATCATAAGGTAAATATAAAGATAAATTAACCCTGAAAATGTAAAGTGTTTCCAGTGGGTCAAGAGACTCCAGTGATATACAATACTTCGACCATGCAGCTGAAGGTAAAGCTAAGCCTCATGAGGAGTAGACATGTTTACACAGTTTTGGCCTGCTCACCAGTATATCCTCAGTGAAACCAGGCTTGTGTTCTAACAAAATGGACTTAAAAAAAAACTAAATTTTCCTTTGACAATGGTGCAAAGGAAACCAAAAGATCTTGAAAAGTTGCAAGGAAGATCCTAGCTGAATTCAGATGTGTGCATACAAAACTGACAACAGACCTCTCTCTTTCAAGGTATCACAAGTGATTTGCAAATTGCACTAAAATATTTTTTCTTTGCACATTGTATCAATAAAGTATACTAACATAAACATTTTGTACGCAGACCTCTCCACTTGAAACAACTGTAATTATTAAGATTAAACTGACCAATGCAAAAAATGCTTCATTTTTCCATAATACTTTCCTTTTCATTGACATTTCAGATGCTTGTTTGATAATTGTCTGGTTAAAGGATCGATATTGCATTTACTGCTAATAGTAAACATAAATCACTCAAGAATTTAAAACCATGTTGAGGAAACAGGGACAATGTACAAGCATGCCATGCTCCAGGGGGGAGGGAAAGGAATTAAAGGGAAAGGAAGGGGAAGGGTGGGAAAGGAAGGGAAAGCAAAGGAAAGGAAAGGAAAGGGAGGGGAGTGAATGAAGGGAAGGAGAAAGGAAGGGGGAAGGGAATGGGAGGGAAAGGAAGGGAATGGAAAGGAAGAGAGGGGAGGGGAAGGGAGGGAAGGGAAGGGAAAGGAAAGGAAGGGAAAGAAAGGGGAGGGAAAGGAAGGGAAAGGAAAGGGAGGGAGGGAATGAAGGGAAGGAGGGAAGGAAGGAAGGAAATTGAAGGTAAAGGAAGGGAAGGGATAGGAAGAGAGGGGAGGAGAAGGGATGGAAGGGAAGGTAAAGGAAAGGAAAGGAAGGAAAGGAATGGGAGGGGAGGGAAAGGAAGGGGAAGGAAAGGAAAGGAAAGGAAAGGAGGAAAGGCAAGGGAATGAAGGGAAGGAAGGGAAAGGAAGGGAAGGGAATGGAAGGTAAGGAAGGAAGTGACAGGAAGAGAGGGGAGGTGAAGGGAAGGGAAAGGAAAGGAAGGCAAAGAAAGGAGGGAGGAAAGGAAGGAAAGGAAAGGAAAGGGAGGGAGAGGGAATGAAGGGAAGGGATGGAAAGGAAGGGGAAGGGGAATGGAAGGTAAGGGAAGGGAAAGGAAGAGAGTGGGGGAAGGGAGGGAAGGGAAGGGAAAGGAAAGGAAGGGAAAGAAAGGGGCGGGGAGTGAAAGGAAAGGAAAGGGAGGGGAGGGAATGAAGGGAAGGGAGAGGAAAGGAAAGGGGAAGGGAATGGAAGGTAAAGGAAGGGAAGGGAAAGGAAGGGGAAGGGAATGGAAGATAAAGGAAGGGAAGGGAAAGGAAGAGATGGGAGGGGAGGGAAGAGAAAGGAAGGGGAGGGGAGGGAAGTGTAGGAAAGGAAAGGGAGGGGAGGGGAGGAAGGGAAGGGAGGGGAAAGGAAGGGGAGGGGATGGAAGGAAAAGGAAGGGGAAGGGAAAGAAATTGAGGGGGAAGGGAAAAGGAAGGAAATGAAGGAAAAGAAAGGGAGGAAAAGGAAGGGAGGGGGAAGGGAGGAAAGGGAAGTGAAGGGAAAGGAAGGAAAGGGGGAAGGGAAGGGATGGGAAAGGAAGGGAAAGAGAAGGAAAGAAGGAAAGGGAAGAGAAGAGAAGAGAAGAGAAGAGAAGAGAAGAGAAGAGAAGAGAAGAGAAGAGAAGAGAAGAGAAAATAGGTAGCATTATTATTTTAGTAAAAGATACCCAAGTACTACAATGTGGTCTACAAAAAGTATACCCATGATAAAATAGTAATGACATTGTATCAAAATCCTGTAAATGTGGCATCATAAGACTTGGCAAAAAGGATATCAGTTATGACAAGAAAAACTAGCAGCTGAAGCCATATCGTATCCAGTGTCAATCCTTATTAATAGGTCCATATCAGAGCAACATGTCCCAGTAATATGGAAAATTGCACACATTATCCCCTTACACAAAGGTGGAAATTCCACAGAGCTGACCAACTACAGACCGATCACTATTCCCGCTCCACTATCTAAACTCCTCGAAAGATGTATTGCCTCCCAATTGATTCATTATCTTACCTTCAACATGTCTCAACATGTCAACATGGTTTCAGGCCCATCATATTACCACAACTGCACTCCTCAGTTTTACTAATACCATCAACCAACTCAAAAACAATAGTCAAATAGTCTCTGCTGTCTTTCTAGGCATGTCCAAAGCCTTTGATACAGTCTCCCACCCCAAACTATTAAATACACTCTCCAGATTGAGCCTCAGCCCTTCTGCACTTCAGTGGTTCCAAAGCTATCTGCATGACCGTCAACAATCTGTAAAATGGCTTAATGTGCTATCCCCCCCTCTTCCCGTCATACTAGGAGTACTTCAAAGTTCATTTCTTGGGCTGCTACTCTTCACTATTTTACAAACAACCTCCATAATGCTACCCCACTGGCTTCAACTATCCAATATGCAGATGACACAACACTTATATGTGCCACTAATAACCTGCAACACCTCCACGATATAACCCAAAAATCATTCTCAGATACTGAGCTATGGCTTTCTAACCATCAGCTCATATTCAACACCAATAAAACAAAACAAATGATCTTCCAACCTACAAGATCCTCTTCCCCCCAGCACCTTCTACATTACAGCTAGGAATAATACTAAACTTAATGCCAATTCATAAACAAAACTATTAGGTGTAATAATAGATAATAACGTAAGATTTGACCTACATATACCACAAACAATTAAGAAAGTTCACAAAAAAATGGGTACTCTTTACAGAAATAAAAATTATATAACTAACACGTCTAGGGTTGCCATTGCTAGAACCCATCTTCTATCAACACTTCTGTATACTTCCCCAATTCTCACCCACATTAAAAAGACAGATTTAATTAAATTTGAAACATGCTACAATAAAACAGTTAAATTTGCAGCTGACTGCCCACATCATACCCACCACTGTGTCTCCTTAAAAAAACTCTCCTGGTTAGCATATCAAGCTGAAAAAAAAACCTGCCATTCTAAATATTCTCCAGCCCCATACCACAAATAGAAGTCTTTGCTCAACAAATAAATCTCTACTGCACATGTCCAAATCCACTAATATGGCAGGGGATTCACTATTTTCTCATAATGCGGCAACAAGGTCATTACCTCACAGCATCAGAACCAACACAAATACAAACAAATTCAAAAATATTCTTTAAAATTATCTTAATGACACCTGGCTTTGTTCCTGTATGACTCCAGGTAACTAGTTTTACTAGCTTCTGGTCACACTTTTTCTTCTCCCCTGATGACCCCTGGCTTTGTTCCTGTACTACTCCAGGTAACTAGTTTTAATAGCTTCTGGTCATACTTTTTCTTCTCCCCTGATGACCCCTGACTTTGTTCCTGTACTACTCCAGGTAACTAGTTTTATAGTTCTGCTTGTACTTTTTCTTCTCCCCTGATGACCCCTGACTTTGTTCCTGTACTACTCCAGGCTAACTAGTTTTATAGTTCCGCTCGTACTTTTTCTTCTCCCCTGATGACCCCTGGCTTTGTTCCTGTACTACTCCAGGCTAACTAGTTTTAATAGCTTCTGGTCATACTTTTTCTTCTCCCCTGATGACCCCTGGCTTTGTTCCTGTACTACTCCAGGCTAACTAGTTTTAATAGCTTATGGTCAAACATTTTATTCTTCCCTGATGACCCCTGGCTTTGTTCCTGTACTACTCCAGGCTAACTAGTTTTATAGTTCTTCTTGTACTTTTTCTTTTCCCCTGATGACCCCTGGCTTTGTTCCTGTACTACTCCAGGTAACTAGTTTTATAGTTCCGCTCGTACTTTTTCTTCTTCCCTGATGACCCCTGGCTTTGTTCCTGTACTACTCTGGGTTAACTAGTTTTAATAGCTTCTGGTCCTACATTTTCTTCTTCCCTGACCACCTCATAATCTATGCCCTCTCTCATGTCTAGATAATCTCTAACCTCATCTTTTTCTATCCAATTTCCTCCCTATAATCCCTTCCTCAGCTTTGAGAAACTACAATGTCTACAATACAATAAGGAAAAATATCAGATGATTGTATAATACACATATCTGCTATAACAGCACAGAAAGTAACTGCTGGTATACTGTATGTCTTGTATATTTTTTTTGTATAATTTTGTGTATAAGTTTTTGTTTAATCTCTGTGTGTGGTGCTTTTCTCCCTGGGCCTCCTCTGAAAATGGGTCTTACCCCAGTCGGACTTCCCTGGTAAGCAAATGTAAAATAAAATAATAAATAAATAAATAAATGGACAGGGTGAAAAATTGATGCCATCATTAAAGATCTAGGTACAGTGGTAGTTAGCAATTTACACTTTGATCAGTTTGAATCTTCAAAATCAGAAATGCATATTCTGTACCCTGTCTAAATATAAAGGACATGTATTTTCACTCCAAAAGAGATCACTGCATGGAATGCTTTAGAATGGTTAACATAGACAGCATATATTGTCAGTCATTCATTAGATGCTGATGGTAACTTTTAAAGGAATGCCACAAGATTCAGATAGCAAGCTTTCCCCAACAAACCTATACTGTTGTACATCTAACAGACATAGGACTCCTGTGTTATTTTGTTTGTGCTCCATTGTGACTTTTACTATCTCAATGACTACACCTAGGATATTGTTCAGTTTAACTGGTTAACAATTGTTTGAGTTCTCCTCTTTATGAATTGGTAACACTATAGCCTGTTTTCATAGGTTGGCTGCTTACCTCTGTGTTACTACTGTACTTAATGAGATTCATAGGGGATTTAGGTTCATAGGTGTGTACTAAGCTAATAACCATAAGGACCTTTTTAAGCCTAGTCATGCATCCCGAATCTCTAACAAGTTCTGGTACCCTTAATAAGTGTAAGCAGGGGCTTGCGAAATTAAACATTTACAAGTAGGGGCCTGGGGAGATGATCCATTTACAGGTTTCCTGTGTCCATTAGAGACATACGTGCCAAACCAGAGTTTAATTTCCTGTTCACCATGCAGTTGACCAAGTTATACTTGAATTGGTTTAGGGCAGAACACTGCTTCACATCGATGGGGAGCCTGTTCCAGAAAAGGGATAGTCTCTGAGATACATAGGTGTCTCTGCAGCAGGTCCTATTTAAATAACTGGCAAGGATTAAGTCTTTAGAATGGATAATTCTGGTGCTGTTTGTTTTGCAGCTATGCAGAAGGTCCATCAAGGTGGGCATCGCTCTCCTACTTTGGACACAATGGAAGAGTCTTCGTGGGTTCTTTTCAAGCAGCTTTATTATATACAAACATCGCAATAGAAGTTTAGTGACTTTAACTTAAGTAATTATATACAAACTAACTACTGCAATCATACATGCTCACTCTCTGGCTGCACTCTCAAAATGGCACTGGGAATGGCATGGTGCTTGACATTTATACATGCACACTATGTCTTTAACATGCTTCTTAAAGACACAGCACATGGCACGTGCACTCTGATCTACATCCTCCCTCTTGAAAATTAAGACATGCAATGTTGTGAATCTATTTAGCATACAGATATCACACACAATTCTCTATCATGCATTTCCACAAAATAAGATACATATATATGTATATATATATATATATATATATATATATATATATATATATATATATATATATATATATATATATATATATATATATATATATATATATATATATACAGTTAAGTCCATGTTACTGCATATTTCTCACTGGGCTTAGATACTCATCCATATTGTGTGACATAAAACTGGGAATTGGTCTTAACGACTGGAGCCGTCTCTGTAAAATGTTTGGTCTTAGAATTGTCTGAAACATCTTCAGGAATGGAATCAGAGGTAGGAGCACACTCTGGAATGGAAACAACATTTGGTTTACTCTGAGATTTAGAGTCTTGGTCATTAAAACAAAGTTTCATTGATGATTCTGGTACAGGAGGTAAATGCCTGCAATTTCTCTCACTGTTTCTCCTTCCCTCAACGGAAGAAGAAATCTGCTCGATCTGGATCGAATGCTTCTTGAATAGTTGAGCCTTTATGGTTCTGTTGTACTTAGCTTTAGGCCTCAATAAACTGGAACTAATAGGCAATGTCATTCTGGTTTGCCTGGAAAGAAGTCCTTTAACAGGTGAGCCAAGAATATCGTCACGGGGTATGTTTCTGAGATTAAGTAAATTCAGATAGACATCGGTATTGTCACACTTTGACCTTTCAAGTAATTGCTTTGCACTCTGCACTGCACGTTCAGCTAGACCATTTGATTGTGGGCATTCAGGACTGCTAGCAACATGTACCAAGTCCCATTCTTTTGCAAATTTCTGAAACAGCTGACTAGTAAATCGAGTACCATTGTCAGAGATAACTTTGTGTGGACTACCATGGACTGAGAAATTACTTTCAACTTAGTAATAACAGTAGTGGATGTTAAGTTAGGTAGTAAGTCAATCTCAAACAATTTGAATAAGAGCCTACCAATACTAAGTTGTGTCAACTGTTCCACTCAAAGGTATCAGTGGCTACTGTCAACCAAGGTAATTGAGGAATTTGACTTAGCTGAAGTGCTTCTCTGTCAAATGTGGTCTAGCACTATTGCATACTGAACAAGAAGAAAGTACTTTATCAATGTCTTGCAGTAATGAAGGCCAAAAGACTAATTCTCTCACTCTTCTCTTAGTGGATGTGGAGCCTGGGTGACCACAGTGCAAAATCTGGATATATTCTTGTTGTAAGGAAGCAGGAGCAACAACTTTAGGACCTTTGAAAATAATACAATCTTCCATCAACATTTCATCTCTGTAAGCAAAACAAGTTTGCACTTCAGGTGGTACACTAGATTGCTTTGATGGCCATCCAACAGTAATGTAGTGATTGAGCTCTTGCAAAATAGGATCAGTCTTTGTGTGATTTATTAACTCATCAAGCTTAGTGGTAGAAAAATTACACACTGTCATCACCTCAAAGTCAAAGTTCTCTGCAGCAAGCTGTTCTGTTGTATTTCTTGGTGATCTGGATAAGCTATCAGCCAGATAGAATACTTTGCCTTTTGTGTAGACTTTTTTGAAGTTGTCATTTTGTAATCTGAGCATCATTCTTTGTAATCTTGCTGGAGTGGAATACATAGGCTTCTTTATAATAGTAACAAGAGGTTGGTGGTCAGTTTCAATCTGAATACCTCAACCATAAGATAATCATGAAACTTGGAACATGCAGATACTATTGCCAACAGTTCTTTCTCAATTTGTGCATACTGCATCTCAGTTTGTGTAAGTGTTCTACATGCATAGGCTACTGGTCTGCACTCTTGAAGTAAAACTGTGCCGAGACCAAATTTTGAAGCATCACAGGAAAGAGTGACTGGTTTGTTCACATGATAGTATCTTAATGTAGATGTGGTGGCAATTTTTCTGCTTGAGGTCTTCAAATGCCTTCTGGTGGTGATCCAACCATGACCTTACAACATTTTTGCACATCAGCTGTCTTAAAGGTGCTGTCAACTCACTGAAGTCTGGTATAAACTTGCCTAAATAGTTGACCATGCCTAGGAAACATTGTAGAGCTTGAATATTGTCTGATGCTGACATCTCAAGGATAGCTACTAGTCAAGGAGAAAAGTAGAAATAGACATTCAAGAAGAAAAGTTGTTTCAACCCACCACTTCACCCTTTTATAATGGCTTTTGAAAGAGCATGTGAGGGTGACATTTTAAATGAATTTAAGGAATCACAAATTCACCAAATGGTTTAATTTAACTAAAGATGAACACACTTTTAAATTATTTTAGAACTAATAACATATACAGGATCATGAAGCCTGATAAGGGTGGGGGTGTTGCGCTTTTTTATGGCACTGATAAAGTGAACGAATTAACTAAGATTTTTTCCGATACTGAGAAATACCAGATTTCATCCAGGAATTAATCTATTTTAGCACACAGGAAAATTCAGTTTTTCCTGGAAGATTCCTTATTCCAAAAAATTATTTCAGAAGAATTATATAACTTTTTGAAAACTGAGCATCCTCTAGTACCTACAGTTTTTGGCATTCTAAAAGTGCGCAAGAGTATTCAGGAACCACCATTTAGGGTAATAATTTCAGCAAAGAATAGTTCTATATATACATTGTGCACGTTTGTGGATAGAATTTTGAAAGATTCTGTATATGCTGTTGATTATTTACTGAAGGATTCTTGGGATTTTCTGTCCAAATTTAATGAAAGATGGTTTAACAATGAAGTAGTTTTTTGCACCATAGATGTAGTGGATCTATTCACTTCCATTCCCCGAAAGGAGGGATTAGAATTAGTTTATGATGCCATCAGGGAACTTACTTCCTTTTCAGATACAATGATAAATTTTATTATGGCTGTCATGGAATATATACTGTCCAATAATTATTTCATGTTTGAGGGAGAATTTTATAAACAAACTCAGGGGGGTCGCAATGGGGGCAACACGCAAATTTGGTATTTTACTCATGGGAAAAGCAACACATTTTTACAAGTATTTGCTCCCAGATGTGGTTTACATATCATCAATTTTTGGATGACATTTTTATTCTTTGGAAGGATTCAACATCTAATCTTAAATGTTTTTTGGAGCATATTAACCAGATAAGCCCATTTTTTTTAATTTACTGCCAACTCTTCAGAGGTGGAGATTAGTTATTTGGAAGTGATGATTTCCAAAGATAAAGAAAAGAACAAATTTGAATCTAGAATTTACAGGAAGGAAACTTTTTCTAATAGTTATTTAGATTTTCAAAGTTGTCATCCTTTCCACACTAAAAAGAATATTTATAAAGGACAGTTAGTAAGGGCAGGGAGAATGTGTTCCAACAGAGAAACATTTTTGGAAGAAGTTTCCACCATCACAGAAATGTTTAGGATGAGAGGATATCCTAGTAGTTTACTGAATGGGGTGGCGAAACAAGTGGTTGAAGGATGGGGTTCTAGATATAAGCCCCTTTTAGCTAGTGGTGAGATAATTCATAAACAAACCACCCCAGGTTTTTCAAGGATGGATATAGCATGAGTATGGTTATCCCCTATGGTTCAGGAAAACGCATGCTTAGGGAGATTGTTAAGAAAAACTGGGTTATTTTTAAAGGTAACACCAATGTTTTTAATACTTTGGGTCATTCATCCAGCTTTGTTTATAAAGCAGGGAAGAATTTCAAATTTTTGACAGAACATCTTATCATACCCAGGAGTATGTCCACCAAAGGAACGACCAGGTGTGGTTGTTGCAAACAATGCCCCTTTGTATTGAAAAAAGATGTGATTTACATAGGGGGTAACATCAAGGGCATTCCATTGCACAAGGGCAATTGTGACACAAAGGGGGTTGTTTACGTATCCATTTGCAAAACATGTTCATATTTTTATATTGGCAAAACAGAAAGAAAACTTCGCACCAGAATATATGAGCATTTATATGCCATAGCTAAGGGAAATATCAACAATGCCCTTTATAAGCATTCACTGGTTTGTCAAGGGGATACAAAATTTATGTTTGGAATCTTAGAAGTGATTAAACACAACCCAAGAGGTAGTTGGTGGGAGCTTGATGTGGATTTGAAAGAATTTTATTGGATTGTTAGACTAAATGCCTTAGCGGAACCAGGATTAAATGACCATTTGTCTTTGGTGCCTGTTTTAAAGAAAAAAGCACTTGTACTTTAAATGTGTTTACATCAGGCATAATTTTAATGATTAATAAATAATGTATTAATATAGTATTTATTGTAGAAAGTTATAATGTTAGGGTGCTATATTTATTTTAATGTTTTTTAAGTAATTAACCAATTATTCAATTATTTATTTGTGTATAAAGAGGGTTGACTTGTGAGGAGAATTTAGTTCTGATGAAGTCCCCGTATTATAGGGGAAGAAAGCGCTTAACTTTTTAATAAACATTGAGGATGAACATTTTTGCATCTATTTATGTGTGGAGCTTATGGTGTGACCATTACTCATTTGGACATCTTATTTTGTTTTATTGAGTTTTATTTGGATGCCCAGAAAACGGTCCTTTTGGATCTCAAGGATAGCTGCTTGCTTGGTCGGATCTGGTCTCAGACCAGTACTGGTGAACAAATGACCTTTATATGTAACTTTTGGTAGCCTGAATTTGCACTTAGGAGGTTTGAGCTTTAAATTTACTTCACATGCTCTGTCTAGAACTCTCTTTAGGTTTCTGTCATGCTTTGCTTCACCATTGCCTCCAATCAATAAATCATCTACTATTATGGCACAAGGATAACCCAAAAAAATTTGCTCCATTTCACACTGAAAGACTTCACTTGCAGAATGTATTCTAGACGGCATCCTTAGGAATCTGTATCTGCCAAACGGGTACCAAAAGTGGTTAGTAATGAGGATTTGCAATCAAGCATCACTAGCCAAAATGAACTTATTGCATCAGAAACAGAAAAAAAAGTAGCATTCGGTATTAGGGCTGCGACCTCTTCGACTGTGGGCAATGAATGATGCGGTCTCTTCAATGCCTTGTTCAAATCTCTTTTGTCAATACATATTCTGATTTCATCTGAACCTTTTTTGTGAGCTGCTACCGTAGACAACGCCCATTCAGTTGGTTCTGTAACTGAACAGATATACACCTTGCTGCACCATTTTATCCAGTTGAGCCTTGACTTTATTCTGCATAGCTATCAGAACTTTTCTTGCCGGTCTGACCACTGGAGTGACCTCTGGGTCTAACTTTATAGAATATACAACTGGAAGTTTGTCTAACTTGTCATTGGAAACATCCACACACTGAGAAAAGTGCTTCAGAAAAATTGTAACTCGGAGATGCACTTATGTGATGAATTTCTTTGGTAAAACAAAGCAGATTCATTCTCAAGCTGTCTTGGGACCCAATAAGTGCTGTACTGGCCTTCAGAATACATAGAATAACAAGTCATAACAGTTCTTGGCCAAATAACATGAAAGCATCACTGAGCCTTCGGTTTGAATTTCTTCACCTCCATAAGCAGCAAGCCTCTCACTACTGGCCACAATGAATTCTTCATTAGGTCTCACTTTAGCAAATGTGTGTGTTGATATAACATTACACTTTAAACCAGTGTCTACTTTACGCTCTGTGGATTTACCATTGATCCAGACAGTAAAGAACACTTCGCTTTTTGCCAATAAATTCACTGCATCAACTCTTTCACTATTTACAGATACACCGTCTACATAGAAAGTGGACTGCTGCATCTCCACTTGATCAACCTGTTTTTTTTTTGTATGACCTTTTTTTACAACTGTGTGAGGTTTACTTGATTTGCAAAACTTTTGAAAATGGTTCCACTTTTTACAGTTGTGACATTGCTGACCAAATGCTAAGCATTTCTTTCTTTTAGACTCATGATTTTCACCACAATTGTGACAGTTAATAATAAAGCTGGACTTGTATTTTGCTGATTCATGCTTGTACTGTACTGAGCATGCTCCTTTAACTGAACTGGTCTTAGAGCTTGCTGAAAAACTACATGGTTTCCTTGGTGAGCTAGCAGGGGTTGTGGCTGCCATGTGCTTAGGCCTACTTCTGTTTGCCACGTGTTACATGCTATCTACATTTGCTCTGGAGCCTGTTGAAACTATGTCCTTGTCACTTGCAAGCATACTTGTGTGTTTTTCTATCACTTCATGGACCTGACAAATCTCTATAGCTTTACTCAACATTAAATCACTGTCACAAAGCAAGATCTTTCTCACAGCGGCACTATTAATACCACACATGAGCCTGTTTTTTATCATCTCATCTTTTAAGTCACCAAACCGACACACTTTAGCTTTGTTTCTCAGGTCAGTTATATAAGCTGCAAATGTTTCCCCTGGTTTCTGATCTGTCATGTAAAACAAATGCCTCTCTAGTGTAATATTTGTCTGGGACTGGGAGTTACACATCTCTCTGAACTTGTTCTTCAAACACTTGGGGTCGTCCTTTGATTCAGCCTGTACAACAATATGATGATTTTCACCTTCGTCCTCATATAGTGCTGGTTGCATACACAAATGAATGCTCTCTTTCTATGGCCTCTGACCCAGATAGGTTTAGCCAAATGAATGCCCTGGTGCATATATCTTTGTCTGAATAAGCTGCTTATATAAAAATATCGTACTCTTGCTCAAATATTTTCCAATTCTCTGCAATATTCTGATCAAATTCAAATGGTAAGGGCTTTCAAAATCTGTCTGACATATTAACACATACCAGTGAAGGGTTTTGCAAATAAACATGAACACATACACATACACATATACCAGTATTTTATGCCAGTATCTGTAACTTTGCCCAATAGCACAATAAGCTTCTGTACAACTCAACTTTAAGAAGTAAGTTTCTCTCGGGCACTGTGATACTCTTAAAATTACTGTATTGCAAGAAATCACCTCTTAGTGTAAGAAACATATCAAACAACTACACGATGCAAGCCTCTATGTAACTGGACTTTGCGAAACAAGTCTCTAAGGCACTAAAACACTCTTGAAATTATTGTTTTGCCAAAGTAATTTATCATCATTTTAAGAAACATTTCAAATAACTTCACAATGTGAATGAAATGGGCAAGAGAAGCTCAGAGTCAATAACATTTCAGAGTAATTGCACTTTGCGAATAAACTGTACAAAGCACACTGAAATCTCCCCAAAATGACAGTACCTTGCAAGGCAACACTTTACAGTGCAAGAAACACTCTGTAATGGCAGCACTTTTCAAATATAAACAGACCCAGCACAAGAAACTTTTCAAAATGACTATACTTTGACTGTACTTCATGAAATACTTGCACTTTGCACACAAATAAACTCTCCAGAATACATACACAGTAATAAGCACACACTGTAAGCACTTTTACACACTTTGAGATACTTCGAATAACTTTAATTGTGCCCTTCATACAGTGCAAAGCCATAGTTATGCCCAAAACACAGCCCTTTGCCAAAAAGCATACAGTCGCCTTGCTTTACTTTCACTTAATGTGCCCCTTTTGTGCTTAATATATTCATTTTGCTCATTTAATCACTTTTTCTGCCCCTTGCACTTTTCTTGTGCGCGTTTTACTCTAAACATGCCCGTTTTGCCCTTAAACATGCTCGTTGTGCTTTAAACATACTCATTTTGCTTTTCTAGTAATCGTTTTGTCAAATGTCATTATTTCAAACATTTCCCTTGGTTAAGAAATCTTTTGTGCCTCCCGCTTGTTTAATAAGGCTCTCTTTTACCTCTTTTATAAAACAAGTAGTTCGCTCACATTGTCATTACCTTTGATTATTTTCTGCCTCTTTTTCGTTCTCATTTCTCTTAGTTTACCTGCACCTCATGGCTCCGAATCTTATTCTCTGTGATCGTGGTTCTAACACCATGTAGCTTTCCCTGGACACAATAGAAGAGTCTTCATGGGTTCTGTTCAAGCAGCTTTATTATATACAAACACATCACGATATACAAACTAACTACTGCAATCATACATGCTGACTCTCTGACTGCACTCTCAAAATGGCACTAGGAATAGCACATGCTTGACATTTATACATGCACACTATGTCTTTGACATGCTTCTTGAAGACATAGCACACAGCACGTGCACTCTGATCTACACTGGGGTCTGACAATGCCTTGTATGCAAGGCATAGATCTCCCCGCAACAGCCTGTAGGAGACAAGATACAGGGATAGGACCTTGAGGTGGTCTGCACAGGACATGTTACTTGTTCCCTGTATTCTTTTAGTCAGGAACCTCTGTAGATATTCCAACTATTGGATGTGCCTGGTTAGGTACATACCAAAGGGGGCATTGTACACCATGATAGGTCTGATGAATGCCGAATGCAGCACAACAATGACTTCCTTGGACCTAGATTTCATACATTTGTTTTTAAGTTGCACAGCATAGAATGATTTCCTCACTAACATAGACATATGGTGGTCAAAGTGTAGATTGCTGTATATATATGTCTCCAAGTCCCTGACTACTGAGTCAACTCTTAGAGGTGTGTTGTCAATATGATAGTTACCAGGGGTGGAAGACCTCCCGAAGGATACTGTTATGCATTTATTGGCATTTAATTTTAGTTCTTGGCTCTGACACTAGTTATTTGTCTGTATCAGCCCTCCCTTAAGAACATTTGTGTCAGTGGGAGATGTTATTACTGCTTCTAATTTGCAGTCATCTGTAAATTTAGTCAGTCAGAGGCCAAAAAGGAGTGATTCCAGATCTGAAGTTTTGTTAGTTTTATCTTGATTGTATGTAAGAAGCCACCAGGTAGTTTGTTAGTAACAATTTGAAATGTCAGGACCCAGTAGATTGAACCCACGAAACATGGAGACTGAATGTCTGAAAGATTGGACTTACATATATTAAGTCTGAGATGCCCTTTCTTGGAATAGTCCCTTTTTTCCAAGCTGTGGTAATCTTGGAGTTGGTATATACAAATCCAGAAGAGTGGGGAGCTTGCCACCCACATGGGGGGGGGGGGTGCAGGGAGAACTTGCCACCATACAAAAAGAAGTTTATAGGAGAAAAGCAAATTTTCAAGATTTACTCTCCTCTGGGTTTTCAGTTTTTTTGGGGGGCTTTTCGGCACTCGGCATTTCAAGTGCTAACATTTCAGTAGGGATTCTGTATTATCTGGTCCTATGTAACCTGAGATTTTAATTTTACTTGTGGCAGCAATTTTCATGTTGGTAGTCAAAGTAGGCATATTTCCCCTTGTCACCGTAGTATTCTGATATACAAGTAATGGTGATCACACCACTGCAAAAGGATGCATTGCTCTCCAGATTCTGAAGTACAGGAGGCAGACCATTATGAATGGTTCACAATACTCTGTTCCTTTTGGGTAGACTTTCTGAGCCTCCTGTAATGGAAGTCAATGTTTGCTATTTCATGAGGACTGAAATAAACAATGCTGTTGGGTTTTGTTGGCAGAAATAATATGATGAATGTCTGACAGCATAAAACTTTATTGCATGATGACAGGAAATACAGTTAAATTGCCGTGCCTGTTGCTTCCTGCTTAGTAAAGTAGAGCTGCTGCCACATAAAACACCTGATACAGAACTTCAGCTGCAAAGGGCATTGACTTAAAATATAATATGTTATTTTTTACAAATGAAACAGAAAAGGTAGTGACATTTTGTGGTTACCCTTTATTCACCTTTAGTGACATGGCATGCATTAGATCTGAGATGCGCTATGGCATATTACTCGATAAAAGGTTATTACTATTCCCAAACATGCACATTGATTGGACTCCCCAGTTAGCGTACCCATTATAAATAGAGCATATCCCAACAGAAAGAAGTCTAGTCACTTAACTACTGTTGAACAGACAGACTTTCTATTAGGATATGCTACCTTCAGATATTTTAAGGGGGACAGAGCAAAACATGAGACAAAAAAAAATCAAGACATTCTGGAAAAGTCTGGAAGTTAAAAGGTAAAGTTCTGAACTGTTCTTCGGAGCAGGCGGGCTTTATGTCACATAGACATTCATGGGATAATACCTTGACAATAGATTCTCTTATATACTTTACTAAAAAAGATTCAAACCCATTGTATGCACTGACCCTTGACGCTGCTAAGGCCTTTGATAGAGTCAATTGGGATTTTCTTTTTCACATTATGTCTTGCTTTAATATACCATCTTCTTATATAGACTCTATTAAAATTTTATATAAAAATTCTTATACCTTTCTCTATATTAATAAGAAAGTATCCAAAAGCATAAAGATTATTAATGGCACAAAGCAAGGATGCCTGCTATCTCCTTTTTTATTCAATTTATATCTAGAGCCTTTATTATTATATATAACTCAAAATACTTTTCACAAGATTCCTAGAATTCTTAACACTAAAGTTTGTTTGTCGGCTTTTGCAGATGATCTTGTAATATATTTTCAAACACCTTGCTCTAATCTTTTAAAAGTAATTGGTTCTATTGAAAGATTCTCCGAGGTCTCGGGATATCAGATTAACATTCAAAAAACACAGATTCTCCCCATAAATCCACTTGCTCACAAATCATATTTGTTTCCAGACTCCACTTTCCAGATAGTTCAGAGCTTTAAATATTTGGGGATTCTTATAAATCATAATGGTCTCTCCACTTTTCAAAATAATCTAGCTAAAATATGGTCGTCTATTATACTTGATTTAAATAGATGGAAATTGCTTAATTTATCACTTCTATCAAAAACAGCAATAATAAAAATGAACATTCTCCCCAGATTGCTATTTCAATTTAATGCTGTGGATCAGTTGATTCCAAAATCTTTTTTCTTAAAAATTAATAAAGTTCTGGCTAGTTTTTTATGGTTTCCCAAATCAGTGAGAATTTCTTACAGTAAATTAATCTCTCCTAAAAATAAGGGAGGACTTGGTCTTCCAAATTTTCATCTTTATTATTTGATCAACTCGGCCAATAAACTATTATCTATTTTGAATATAGATACTGAGAAGTATAATCAATACCCTATCTGGACAAAATTGTGGTATCAACACATTTTAACTAAAAAGATTAATCCATTAGCTCTTCCTTTTCTTTCTGTAGATGTCATGAATAAGCTAAAAATTTCAAACTCTTTAAAACAAAAAATTTTTGCTTTTCAAGAACTGTTAAAACTTGTCAATTTAGAAAATATATTCAATTAATGCAACCTATCCATTTAAATCCTAATATTAATTTAGATAATATTTCTTTTAATCTTTCAAACTTTCCCCTGATTAAAGATTTCACCGTTTGGGATCTGATACAATACAAAAATGAAACTCTCACAAATATACGTAAAATACTTAAGGTCAACACTAATTACTTAACCATTTTACATCAAATGAGAGATATTGTCAATGCTAAGTTCCCATACACCGCAGTAGACAACACAGATATCATTAACTATAAAGCGGTCATACAAGTTCTTACGCTTCCAGAGAAAATGTTATCTAAATCTTATAATCTTATAAATCAGATAACTCATAATACACTCTGTCTTTTTTCCAATTACTGGGACAAACACAATCCTCATATATCTATAGATCAGAAACTCTCAGCTATTAAAAATACACTAGAATACATGCCTTTCAAAAAACTCTTTTACACTCAACTAATGATTAATAATAATGCATATGTCACTCCTTCTAAACTTAACAAATTTGACGCTAATAAATCGGCCTCATGCTCTTGTTGTTCTCACCCTAATGCAGATCTTCTACATATTTTTTGGTCTTGTTATCACTCACATAAACTTTGGACTTCTCTAAAAGTCCGTTTACAGAAAATGGGTTATCATAAATCCACCCTATCCTGGGAGACTGCATTACTACACATACCAAATATATATCTTTCCAAATTGGATTCACAAGTACTAATATACATATGTTCACTTATAAAACTTTATATCACCCAAAATTGGCTAGACTGTACTAAATTGAATTGGAATAATTTCAAAACTCTAGCCTGTACATATATTAGTGCGCAGAAAACAATAGTGAGAAGTCCCAAGAAGTCGGCACAAATTAACAAAGCTATAGAAAATGTGTTACATATTATTTATAGTGTATAGTTGGTTACTCTCCTTGTGGAATTCATAGACCTCAGTCTCCCTTATTTCTATATACCTGTTTCATTTTAGATCTATATCCATTTTGAAGTATTCTTAGGTTAACATTAGTATAAGTTGTAGATAGTTATTGTATGTTCTCAGACTGCATTGAGATATAAACATTTATCATACAAAATTGTGTGATCATATACATCTCCTAATTTTTCATTTTTTTCTTTCAATATGTATTTTAATTCTGTTGTTGCATTTTTATTTCAATGTTTGAAAATTCAATAAAAAGTTTTTTGAAAAAAAAAAAAAAGTTCTGAACTGTCCAGACATTAGTAGAATGTCCCTCATTATCCTCATATGTTTCTGTCAATGTTGTTATTTTAGAAAAATACATAATAATAAAAAAGACACAGATGCAAACCAATATTGTTATGCTGTCTTTTATGGCAGCTCCCTAGGACTGTACTGATGTACTGTGCAAGCATGCGACCGTACATACCGTATGCATATGCAGTGCATCAGTAAAGCATTAAGAAGGTGGAAGAACACTAAAGTGTCATTATACAAAGGCATTATTTAAGAAAGATAAGGAATTTCTTTCTAAAATGATGCCATTGTATAATAGCAATAACCTACTCCTGCATGTGGATATTGCAGGATTTACCCACAGTTGTCTTCACTCAGGCTTCTCCCTCATGATCAAACCACACCAGCCATGGGTAAATCCTGAGATACCCACACTCAGCCATGGGTTATTGCTAAATTATCTTTCAATTTTCCAATTATAAAAGTATGTCATTGACCATACTGTTACAGTGTAGGGTTTTGATGCAACCCATCACTGTGTGCAGTGACATAGCCCAACCAGTTCACCACAATGCTTACTTTTGTAATACAAAGCTGTTTCTTACTATGAGTCCCAACATGAAATACTGAACACGGATAACTGGCACTGTACTACAACTACATACCTGCAATATCTGAGCATCAAACTTCTAACATCAAATAGTGAACATGGATAACTGGTACTACATTAGAACTACACACCTGTAATACCTGAGCATCCAACTTCCAACATGAAATACTGAACACGGATGACTGGCACTGCACTACAACTACATACCTGCGATACCTGAGCACCAAACTTCCAACATCAAATAACAGGGATAACTGGCACTGCATTAGAACTACACACCTGCAATACCTGAGCATCAAACTTCCAACATCAACTAGTGAACATGGATAACTGGTACTGCATTAGAACTACACACCTGTAACACCTGAACATCAAACTTCAAACATCAAATAGTGAACATGGATAACTGGTACTGCATTAGAGCTACACACCTGTAACACCTGAACATCAAACTTCTAACATCAAATAGTAAACATGGATAAGAACTACATACCTGCAATACCTCAGTATCAAACCTCCAACATCAAATAACAGGGATAACTGGTACTGCATTAGAACTACACACCTGCAATACCTGAACATCAAACTTCCAACATCAACTAGTGAACATGGATAACTGGTACTGCATTAGAACTACACACCTGTAATACATGAGCATCCATCTTCCAACATGAAATACTGAACACGGATGACTGGCACTGCACTGCAACTACATACTTGTGATACCTCAACATCAAACTTCTGACATCAAATAGTGAACATGGATAAGAACTACATACCTGCAATACCTGAGCATCAAACTTCCAACATCAAATAACAGGGATAACTGGCACTGCATTAGAACTATACACCTGCAATACCTGAGCATCAAACTTCTGACATCAGCTAGTGAACATGGATAACTGGTACTGCATTAGAACTATACACCTGCAATACCTGAGCATCAAACTTCTGACATCAACTAGTGAACATGTATAACTGGCACTGCACTAGAACTATGGAGCTGTATTACCTGAACATCAAATATCCAACATCAAATAGTGAATATGGAAAAGAATTACATACCTGTAACACCTAAGCATCAAACTTGCAACATCAAATAACATGGATAACTGGTACTGCACTAGAACTACATACCTGCAACACCTGAGCATCAAACCTTTGCCATTCAGTTTCATTACAGAGTACATATGATGTCTGGACGAATGTCCAGGACTTTCTTCTTCATCATTTTTATTGCATACTAATCTTATTCTATCACCATTTTGAAACTAACTGCTGTAAATTGTTGCTCCATACTGTTTTACAGACAGAAAGAGCACACATGATTGATATTTAAAAATGTGCTTGTGGAAAATGTAGACTGACTATATTGTGTCTTCAGATCCCAATAATACCTTTGTAAGAAAAAAAATATATGACAGTCAAGAGGATTACATTTCTTGGTGGAACATTGCCTCTGAAGGGTGGTAGACCTATGTCTGCAAAGGGTTCCTATTACGTTATCGAAAGATAGCGTAATAGAATGACCAAAACATCAAAATGGCTGCATTTCGAAGTTCGCATTGTGGGATTGCAGTACAGTGAAGATTGGGATATTTGCCCTTTCCTCACTGTAGTGCGATCTCAGAGTTGGAATATATATTTAGCGGAGGGGTGTGGGGCCCCCACAATAAAAGTTTAAAAATGCATCCGTTTCAATGTTTTGGCCGTTCAATTACATTATCTTTCGATAATGTAATATGAACCCGTCTACAAAGGCATCCAAGAGATGTGCCATAAATGCAGAATGTTCTTCCATGGTCTGCTGGAGAAAGTAATGCCAATCCACTCCAGTATGTCTGCTAAGAAAATAAGCAACCAAGGAAATGCCACTAGAAGACAAGTCCCTCAGGTATGAAATGGCCAGCATACCTCTTAACTGTCCAGATTTTCACAGAATGTCCAGATTTTTGCTCACATTCTTCATAAAATGTGTGGTTTTCTAGCAAGTCACTGAGAGTTGAAATTATTAAATGATGGCAGACATTTGAGTTTCAGACTACATATCCTTCAGAAAATGCATGCTAACATAAATCCTGTTATTCTGCCAATGTTCTAAGTTTATAAGAACAATGTTTAAAAGCTGTTCCTATTTTTGAGCATTTGTCTCCCCGTTATTTTGCATTTTGTCCAGATTTCATGCGCTATGAGATTGAAAGGTCCCAGCATACTACTGGAGAAGAGCAGAAGACAAGTAAAACTAGTGCTAGGAATTATAACATGGATGGAATAAAACTAAAAGGAGCATCTGTCTTCTAAAGTGATCAGAGGTAAAAGGAAAGTCTGATGCTGCAATGAAGTATACATCCCTGCAACTTGGAATGTAGAAAGTAGCAACCAAAGCAAACAGTATAGATAAGGAATAGATGGAAAGAATAACCACTGGTATCTTTGGAATTACAAAACTAAATTCGATTGCAAAGGGCCGTTCTTCAGCAGAAAGTAATCAGATTTTCTACTGTGGGCAAGAATCTTGCAGAAGGAAATGAAGCAGCACTCATAGGTATTAAAAGGGTGTCAAAATCACTGCTTGGTTACAACCCCACTAAAAAAAATATACAATGATCTCAATCGGACCACAAGACCAGCCATTAATCATTGCAGTGGCATGTTTATTCTCTGACTTCATATGCCAAAAGGGAGAATGCCAACCGTCTTATGAAGATTTGCAGCACTTTTTGGAAATAACACACACATACAAAAAATTTTGCATTCATCACAGGCAATTGGAATGCTAAAGTTGGTAGTCATAGACTAGTACAACTGGAATAACATGTGAGTTTGACCCTGGAGTATGAAATGCAGTGGGTAACACAGATTATTAGAATTCTGCCAAGATAATTCACTGCTCATAAAAAAGCTGCCTGTTGGTTTTACATGTGGACATCAGCAGAAAGCAGACTCACTATAAATGTTGCAGTGAGCTACAGAAAAGCAAAACAAGAAACAAGACCTTGAGCCAATTTTAGGTCAGAGCATCAGTTTCTTATCCCAAAGTTTAAAATTAAATTAAAGAAAACAAGAAACACATCCAGGTCAACTAGATATGAGCACACGAGTATCCCAAATGAATATGTAGTGGTGTTTAAAAACAGGTGATTGGAATGCCTGAAGAACTATGGATAGCAGTTTATGATATACTCCAAGAAGTGTCAAAAAATATTCTAAACAGATAAAAGATTATGAACCCAAAATGGCTGTCTGTGGAGGATGCAGAAGTGGCTGATGTGTGACGGAGCACCAAAGCTAATGAAAATATAGAAATGTGTCAAACTGAATACAGAATTTCAGGGCATGGCAACAGGAAAAGTAATATTTGAATGAGCATGGGAAAGACAAGATCTCTTCAAGAAGACTGTAGATATCTACAGTAACTTCCAGGTAGAGATGGGCATGATAAAAGACAAAGATGGGAGGGACCTAGTAGAAGTATGAGACAGTATGAACAGGATGCAGGAATATATACAACAGCTATATAAAAAGGATGGTAACATCAATGATACATGCAATGACATGTTCTCTGATCTAGAACCAGACGCCCTGGTAAAGTTAAATCAGCCCAGGTGTGCTTGGTCCAGGTATGCTTTATAATATCAACGTTGCAGGGAAAGATTGAATTCCAGCTGAACTACTTAAAATCCTTGAAAATGGCGTTATGGTGTTGCCAGCAAATCTGGAAAGCACAACAGCAGCCAGTGGACTGGGTCAGTTTATATTTCAATCTCCATAAAAAGGACAATACTGAAGAGTGTTAAAGTTATTAAGTAACTGCACTCGTTTCACGTGCTAACAAAAACTGAGGTTATCAATATTTCTCCAAGCAGTTTTGATAGAAGCATATGATTCCTATAATCCAACATTCTGCATGATACATTCAGCATACAAATTAAATAAATCATGATGCTACAAGTCAGATTCCTACAATATATGGACTTAGACCTGTTAGGTGTACATGCTGGTTTTAGAAGGGGCTGAGGGACTACAGATTAAGATGCCAACATCCACTAGATAACAGAGAAAGTAGGTGAGTTCCAGGATAATATTTACTTCTGCTTTACTGACTACTGTAAAGCCTCTGGCTACATAGTCATATCAAACTTTGTCAAGTTCTTAGAGAAATGGGGACACCACATCAACTTCTTTACCTCCAGCAGAACAAGATGAAACCGTTAGAACTGATTATGGCACAAATGAAACATTTGGAAAGAGTGTGACAAGGCTGTATACTTACTTATCTAATTTATATGCTGAATGTATCATGCAAAATGCCTAGTTAGATGAATCATATGCTGGTATCAAAATTGCCAAGAAAAAGTGACAACCTCAAGTACACAGATGAAATCATTCTGATGGCTGACAATGAGCAATAGTTAGACTGTTGCTGAAAGTGAACCTAGAAAACACAAAAGCTGTTTTCCTGCTCACTATCAAAAGACTCAAATTATGTTGTCTCTCCCTATCAATATTTTGCAAATAGATGGGAAAGACACAGCTGAAGTGGTATATTTTATTTAATTAGGGTGAAAGATCTTTCCAGATGGTGACCGTAGCCATGAAATTAAAAGAAGCTTTTTCTTGGAGGAAATCTATGGAAAAATGGATAAGGTTTTAAGGAGCAAAGACATCACCTTGTCAGCAAAAATCAATATAGTCAAAGCTTTGGTTTTCCCAGTAATAAAATATGGCTGTGATAGTTGGACCATAAATAAGACCAGAAAATCCATTCATTTGAACTGTGGTGTCGGAGAAAATGTTTGAGAATTCTGTGGACTGCAAGAAGATGAAATCAGTCAATATTTAAGTAAATAAACCCAGACTGTTCACTGGAAGGACTAACAGTATAAGTAAAACTCAAATATTTTGGCCAACATTACAAAAGACATTATTCACTAGAGAAGACACCGATGCTGGGAAGGAGCAAACGCAAAATAAAAAGGGACAGGCAGAGAATCATATGGACTGATGGCATTAGTGAAGTAATGAATATGAATTTGTATGAACTTAAGAAGCAATTGTTGCCAGACAGGTTAATGTCCATTACTTCACAAAGAGTCAGACACAACTAATCAACAGTAACCTCATTGCACTCCAGCTTTGCACAGGACATTGAATGACAATAGGTCAAGCTCTGGGATATAAAAATTGCTGTCCTGAACTGACATATGACAGTGAGTGGTCAGCCATTTCAAAGGGCATATCAGATATAACTTGATTCACAGAGTGGTGTGGCTTTATTTTCAGGATTGTTTAAATAATAATTGATTCCAGTTTATTCATCTGCAGATAATTTAATTATGATTCCTGAACATTTTGTTTTGAGCTCTTCCTTTCTGAGAATTACTATGAATAAAAGAAAGTGCTCAACAGATAAGTTTTATTCTATCATGATACCATGAAATAACATGGATTACAATAAAGCAGGCTGCCTAATAAGCATTCTCTGTAATTACATAATAGTACATGCTTAAAGCACACTGGAAACATCCCCATGATGCTGTAACATGTGGGTGCAATGTCCACATATTTAACATATTCATCTGCTGCCATCAGCCTGATTTAGTGCCATTACAGCATTTGTGTTTCTAAATGCAGTATCCATGGGCCTCCTTTAAGTTCCTCATTTACTTGCTGTATACCACAAAATTCGAAACTATGACTTTTATACATTTGCATATGCTTAGCAAAGGCATTAGTTAAGTTGGACTTCCTTATAGCATATAAGTGCTCATATACCCTATATTTTAGGGCTCTGGTAGCTTTTCCTATGTAATAAGTGGGGCACATTCCTATGTAATAAGTGGGGCACATGTTACACCTAGCCACATAAACCACTGCTTTTGAATTACAGTTGAACCATTACTTTATTTTACACTTCTTACCATTGATTTCCACATACTGCCCTTGATGCATACATTTACAAAAACTGCACATCCCACATTTTTTCATTCCTTGTCCTTCTGCTTTAGGCCGCCTACCACCTTCAGGTAGTGGATGCTGCATTTAGAAAAGGCTAAGTTAATGTGGAAGTTATCTTTATATTCCTACGTCTGGCCTGGGCTTAATGATTATTGTGCAATTAACAGCATATTAAAATTAAAAGCCTTGCTCAGGTACGGAAAGGAATTTAGCCTTGTTTTTGTATCTATTTTTTATAATGATTCTGCAGGTTGATTCTCTGATGATTTTTGATGTATAACAAATTTTAATAATAACATGACTTTTTAATAGTTTTTAATGAAAGCAAAATAATTACTTCAGCAGCATTGGTTTTAATGGATGTTATGTAACCTTAAATGTTGTTGGGCAATTTTAATTGATGACATCACTTCCTTTGTGGAACAATTATTTAAGAAATTGTTTTAGCATTTGACTGTTTGGTCTGATGAAGTTTGTGAATGCACAAACAAAAAGCGCTTCACCTTAACAATAAATATAGAGTTTAGTCCGAGCCCTGGCCGTTTATTGTGGTATTTTCACATCCCCAAAACAAACAGCACCAGGAACACTAGATCAAAGGACCTGCACTTTGCCTGCAACATAAATAAAACATACTGGAGAGATGGATATCTGTCTCAAAGGGTCCCCACAATAAGGAACAGGCTGACATTCCATGTGAAGACAGGTTCATCCCTGATCCTTTTCAAGTGAAATCTTGATCATTGGATGGGAAATCATAAATTCATCCCCAGTCTGATCCCCATGTCTCTGATGGATAGAGGCCGGCAGTAAGTTAACTATTCACAGACTAACATACCCCCTCCCCACATAACCCTTAGCTACCTCCTGGCTAACAAACCCCTGCCAAATAGGCATCCAGTGTACTCAAGGACAAAACTGGGTTGAGTTGCACAGCTAGGCTTATAAAGACCCTGGTGTTTGATTGCCTAGTATAAACCTTTGAACCTATAAAATCTTATTATCAGTAATTAATTTCTCATTAACCATAGTATTATAATTTCCACTCTCACCCTTAATACATCTTAACTGTATAAAGATACTTTTTATTATCATCCATAAAATAAAATAAAGTAAATTAGTTAAATTCATTTTAGCTGATATTATCTCAAATTTCTTACAAATATTAATTATATTAGAACCCACCATTTTCCTAATATAAATGAATACACCCCCACCTTGTTATGCTCTCTTACCCTATGAAATGTCTTATACCCTTGCAATCCTAAAAGTGGGTGCATCTCTGGAAATGATCTGGAGTATTTCTCCCCGGAACTCCACTGAAAACAGGCTCTGTGGAACCTAATCGGACTTTCCCGGTCAACAAATGTTAAATAAATAAATGAAATAAATGATGTCTCAGTTACCATTACTACATGAAACTCCCCATTTCTAACTACTGTTTCGAATAAAAGGAATTTATCTTTAAGATTTCTCGTACTACATAACATGAAATTTAATTGTACTGTATCTTTCTGTTCCTCTGTTGTCAATAATGTTAAACTACCCCTAAAAATGTTTCATACACACCAGTAGTTTCTTTAAAAGAAATGTATCCACCAAATATCTCAAATGGGTTTTATCTATACCAAAAAAGGAAGGATTAACATACATTTCTTCCTACAATGTAATAACCTTTATAGCAACTATGTAACAAAGTTTCCTAGTATTATTAGTAAATCATCTCGCTAAAGCCGCGGTGGTGCAGCGGTAGCGTTGTTGCCTTACAGCAAGAGGTTCTCCTGTTCGATTTTCGGCTGGATTGCTTTCTGTGTGGAGTCTGCATGTCCTCCCCGTGGTCGAGTGGCGTTCGAAAGACATGCGTGAATGGGCATGCCTTCATTGAAGGTTGGGTGTCGGGCTGGCAACTCGGCAACATAAAAATCTACTGCCAATCATTAGCAGACCGGAGTTCCTCTGTGGCAACCCCTAATCGGGAAAAGAAAAGACAAACAAACTTCTAGCTATTTCTGTGTCTTCGAGATTTTAATGTTTCATTTTTAATGGGTCGATAAATCAACATTCGCTATTTTAAGCATTTGCTGATTTAATATAGACCCTATATATATATATATATATATATATATATATATATATATATATATATATATATATAAAATGTGCCTTCACGTCACAGTTTGCTTGTAGTAACTGATTTAAATCCTTTTAACAACCTTCCTATAGGTCCTGCTGGTAAAACGACTGCCCCTACTGCACTACTCAAAATAAAAGTTTCCCCAGGCCTTAACATGACTCAACACACACAGAAAAGTAAAATGAAATGAAAATTAAAATCTTATTTCAGCTGTAAATAACAGAATTTACCAAAACCTCTTCTGTTTAGTCTTATTTTCATCCTTAAATATAATTTCTTATAAAATATTTACCTACTCATAAAATATTAATATGGACACCATTTGTCATCAAAGACAAGCTTAACTTTTAACAAAAAAAAAATTGAGAGGCAAAAAAAAGATTATGGACTAAGTGAGACGAACAATTTGAAATATGTTCTGTAAGCAATGTGTGAGCATTATACTTTCAAGGTGGAAATAGCTGCCATTTTTTATAAGAAGCAGCCTTTTGGCTAGAATTCAAGAAGTCTGTCAATGCAGCCTTAGAAATATTTGTATTGTACTAGGCCTTGTTTTTTTATGTTTCTGTCAACAAATCTTACACATTTGATAAGACCCACTTGCAGGTCTGGTTGGGCACCTGCAGAATATACTTTGGCCACAAGAGGGCATTACTGGAATAATTATTAACATTTTTGACATTCTGTATTTAGCATCCTTGTGTGTTTAAACATATAGCAGTTCCCATAAGAAGGAACTGCCATTTGAAGTGTAGATAATTGTTTAAGCCTAAGATGTTAGCACTGCATGTGGACCACGTCTAAGCTCTAAAACGCATCTTTCAGTAATGTTTATGGCATACATACAGTTGTATATGTTTATACAGTGGACATCTTTTAATTTAGTTGGAAGAGAAAATGTAACAATATTAGGTGCTCTATGCAGCAGTCTTTTTTCAAAATAAAATGGTTATATATTCTTTCCAGTGCCATATGTTCCAAGCATATACAAGTTAGTAGGAATATTCTTCATTTCAGATGCAAATTATTAGCCTTTCTGTATTTGCACAGTAGTTAGTAGTACTCAGTATAGATGTAAAAGCCTAGAAGCTCAGTTTTTCCCTAAAAAAGCTGTCAATAAAACTCTTCTAAGTTTCTCTCCTCTAGGAGCAAATCAGTTGTGCACTGAGTAGTGTTGCCTTACTGATCAACCTTAGCCTACACAAAGTATAGGTCCCTCTTGTAGTCTTGGTGCTACCAGCACAGTCCTGTCAAATTAACCCACTCCCTTCCCTAATAAAAAAAATACAGTAAGAGCCTGCTATCATTGATGGGCAGTTTCCCATCATCTCTCTGGCCAGCCTGATAGACATGGGCATCCTGAGGTAATGTAGCAATTGTCTCATGTAAACTGACAACCACTTACTCCTGAAACAAACAAATACTTTATGTGAAAAATGTAGTTACACTATGAAACTGGAGGCAAGAGTCTCACATAAAACTAAATTTAATGCCAAACAGGTTGTCAGTACACATATACACTTCCCACACTAAATAAGGACATGACACATAAACCTACATATGCAGAGGTACTCACTAGTAACCCAACAAAAGATCAGAGGCGTCCTAAATGGAAACCACTTACACACATAACAATGCAAAAACAACTACAACACATACTAACACACACCAGTGTCTCAACAAATAAGCCCATAAGGCGTTACCCAACAAAACCTAATGTAATGGTCACAGTTGACTCCATTGTGAGACACATGGATGTTCCTGTCTCCAGGGTGGATAAGAAGTAGGTTACAGTTAGCTGCCTGTCAGGTGCCAGGATCCGTCAAGTCCCACTCAAGCTCTCAAGTCACTCACTCACAAGTACCAGTATGACTCCATCATAGTCCATGTGGGGTGAATGACTTGAGGCATACCTCACTGGACTATATGAAGAGAGACATGACTGAGCTCTCAAATTATGTGTCACAGGCAGGTTTAAGCCTTGCCTTAAGCAGCATTCTGCCTTCTCTAAGGATGATGCCACAATACAAACAAAAATGATTGAGTTTAACAATTGGCTTAGCTTCTGGTGTCAGTCCAAGATGATCCAATATCTGTCAGCCTGGGAAGACATGGTCGAAAGGCCACACTGCTTTGTTAGAGATGGTCTGCACCTATCTCCTCTAGGCTTTTGAATACTGGCAAAGGCATTAGCCACCCCTGTTGTGCCTTTTTAGGCAGCGTCCAAATAGACAACCTCCCAACATAACAAAATCCTCTCTAGATAAACTCAAGGTGCTGCTGCTTAATGCTAGGAATCTAAGGAAGAAACTGCACTCCCAGGAAGCACTCCTCACTTTGGAAGATGCTGACATCTGTGCAGTTACCAAGACATGGTTCAAAGGCTCTGAAAGCACCTCGGCCGTGCAGGGCTACAATGCCTTCCATACATTCAGATCATAAACTGAGCGCAAAAGGACCAATGGAGAAAGTGTATCCATCTTCATTAAGGATAAGTACACCTCGAGACTGGTCAAACAGTATGACTCTCCTGGGCTACTCCATGTCCAGTTAACTATAGGCAAAGCTCCCTACTATATCATAGCTAGCTATAGGTCCCCCACCATGAAACAGGAAAAGCATACCACATAACTGGACTTACAGGAGTCACTTGCCATACAGATCAACACCTTACTCATGGGTGATTTTAATTATCCTACCATCGACTGGGAAACACATGACCTCAAATATGCTGGCTCAGGGGTTCTTGGACTTCTCAATGTAAATGCTCTGGAACAGCGAGTCATCACACCCACAAGAGGCTCAAATGTCCTGAGCACAATAGTCACTAACATGGGAGAACATTGCACCCTCCCCTGTGTGATGCCTTTCCTGGTAAGAGTGGACCATAAATCAGTCTTGTTCATAATTATAAGACCAGATACTTCATCAAGCTAAAAATGCTTAAGAATTTTTTGAAGACAAATTACTTCCTGCTAAGTGATGGTATAAAAAGATTTAAAGGCCCCTCAAACACAGATAACCCAGACTCCTATGCAGAGGTGCACACCAATGCCCTGTACAACCATTTAAGCAATTGTATAGAATCTGCTGTACCTGACCAGATTAAAAGCAGTTCTTGCAGAAAAAACAAGCCACCCTGGTGGACCCCTAGTATAAACTGGCTATACAACAATAGAAAGAAAATAATGTCCAACAACAAGAGGGAACTGGATCAGCAGAAGAAGAAATCCCTCTCTAACTTAAACAAACAAATTAGAGATCTTGTCAAATCCTCCAAAGCTAATTATGAAGCAAAAATAGCCTCCCTAGCTATGGATAATCACAAGCATTCTTTAACTACATCCGAATTCTAAAAGGGAATACCCAGCTATGTGCTGAACTGCTTGTAGATGGCATCACCCATACTAAACTGGAGGTAATAGCCAACCTGCTAGCTGACAGATTTGGAGCACACTTCACCCCCGTGTCCCCTCTAGTTATCCCCAAAAGTATACCTGTCACCATTCCTCAGCCTATTATCTCAAGAGAGCAGGTCATCTTGGCACTCTGCAAGACCAGAAACACGGCATCAGTGGAAACAGACAACATCCCAGGTTGCCTTTTAAACAACTTAAAACATGACCTAGTGATCCATTTGGATCCCTGTTTAACCACGGCCTGTGAACTGGTTATGTTCTGGCAGAATAGAGAACAGCAACAGTAATCCTTCTGCACAAAGGGGGACCATCAACTGACCCTGGGAATTGTAGGCACATAAGTGTGACTAGCCTCATCTGCAAGGCCATAGAAAGAGTTATTATGGACCTTATTAACAAAGACATAGGTAATCTCCAAACGCTGGACCTAACCCAATTCAGATTCGTTAAAGGTAGATCATACCTGTTAAACATGGTTGACTTTTCTGAGAAAGTCACCAAGGCCCTGGCCAAGGCAAATACAGTGCATACCACCTATCTTGACATACCCAAGGCATTTGACACAATTTTCCACTCCGGTATAATAGAGAAACTATCCCAATTGGAAATTAACCCCTATATTATCAGATGGGTAGCCAACTGGCTCACCGACAGGACACATACTGTAAAAGTGGGTGACTTCATCTCTAGCTAAAGGCCAGTCACCAGTGGCATACCAGAGGATTCTGTGCTGGGCCCCTTACTGTTGGGAATTTATTTTTCAGAAGTCCAGGCAAACTTGAATGGCTTGTGTCTGACCAAGTTTGCTGATGGCTGCAAATTCCACCTCAGCTGGCACACTAAATCTGTGGAAGAAGTCTGTTCTCTCTTTTATGCCTGCTGTGGTAAAACATGGCACTGTGATAAAACTGGGAGCAGATGTAGCAGCTCTGGTTTTGTATATCATAATATCTTACACAATCCTCTTTTCATGGTCATTGCTCTCCAAGCCATTAGCTTTGGCCTGTGTTTGTATGAACAATGGTAAAAATTGGTGTTATTTTTGTTGTTAAATTAAGTTTCATTAATGGGTGCAATCTTTATTATACTGGCACTTATCTTGTCCTTTTCTTTTTGTTTCTGCAACATACTAATAAAGTTTTTATTTTTTTCACATTTTTGGTCCAGTTGCTGGATATACTGAGTAGGTGTGCTTAAGCCATTGTTATTACATTTTTGTATATCTTTACATGCACCTTTTTTGAGTTCATCACTGATCAGTGCCAATTGTCTACTGCTTGTGAACTTCAGGCTTCTTTTGTGTGCACATCTTGTCTTTGTTTTCTTTTCTTGAAATTATGTCTTTAGCAGCTAATTCTCAGCTTGCACATCCTTGTACATTACTGTTAACGTTATGTAAATCCTACCATGATATTCCATTTTCACTCTGTAACCACACTATGCCTTTTTGGGTATTAAACTGACCTCTCTACAGTCTTTCAATTTCCAAACCAGGTCTCCATTTGCCTTGAGATGTCACTTGGTTTGGAACTTTCAGCTTAATTTTGTGTTTCACTGTTCCCACCTGCAGAGAAAATTCAGAGTCTTTTGAATTTAGTCAATAATTTCTATTTTGTTTTGCATGTCTTTTGTTGGTCAGTTTTATAGATCTCTATCATTTTATTTTCATTTTAGAAACCAATGTTTCAAGCTCTTCTTAGGTATGGCAAAGAGAAGACTTTGGGTCGTTAATACTTACTTAATCATTTATTCAACACTGCTTCTTTGCGAGAGTTGCTCACCCACTCACA
This sequence comes from Protopterus annectens, assembly GCF_019279795.1. Lineage (NCBI taxonomy): Eukaryota > Metazoa > Chordata > Ceratodontiformes > Protopteridae > Protopterus > Protopterus annectens. The sequence continues at coordinate 306,356,653 of NC_056742.1, read as the reverse complement.
TTTCAATGTGTGTTGTTTGAAATACACAACTCATAATGTTGCTGTTGTGAGATGCACAGTAATTCAGAAGCATTTCCATATCTTTTCATTGTTGTTATTTATAGCATAAATCACATTGCCATGCTAAACACAGGCCAAGGAACTACATGTTTTGGCTTATACCAAGACGCAATAAAAATTACTACCAGAATTGCAGTTTTTACAACATAAAACTGAAGGTTAAAGAACTTTCTTTTCAAAAAAAGTGATGCTTTTGTCAGGGCTACACTACAGGGTGCAGAAGCTTGGACAGTTCTGCCCTTAGATGGTTTCCATGCACAATCTCTACCTAAGCCAGGATGCCTTATTTATTAGCTTCATCACACCCTCTTAGCACCCTGTCCTATAAAAAACAAGAACAACCAAATTGTCATACCTCATATCCTGTAAATTCCCTAATGGGTAGTAGGGTAGACTGGAGGTTGGTATAATGGTTAAGGTATTTGCCTCACAAATACAAGGCAGAAGGTTTGATTCTCACCTTTGAAGGGGAAATTGGCAAGGCTTAAAATGGCCCAAAAGGGCAGGCTAGTGTAGTACTTGCATATGAACCTGTGAACTATGTCCATTCACAGACAGTACCTATAATTGTTCATCTAGCACACTCAGTCTCCTCACGTTAGCCTTATACACACACCATTCTGCCATCTGTTATTAGTCAGCCCACATCTCATTCATATATACTGAGACGCAGGATCCTAGGAAATGTATATCTGCACAGTAGGTACACTACAAACAGCCAGTCTCATTATAATATCTACTGCCGGCCCCCACTTAAAATTGTTATCCTCCTCCACACTTCATCAAGAAGCCTTACTCCTAGAAAGAGTAGGCCATATATCATCATGATTTTATCTATTCAACAATTAAATACCGGTTATACCTCTCAACGTCTCAGAGCAATAAATCTGGACAAAGCCAAAAATAATGGTGGGACAAAGGCCTAAAAATAGGGACACTTTTTAAATACTGCTGTTACTTAGAATGTTTATAGACTAACAGGTTTTGTATTGTTATGTATTTTCTGAAGGATATGAAGTCTGAATCTCAAATTGCTTGCATTATTTGCTATTATTTAGTAACTTCAATCTTCAGTGATGTGCCAGGAAAACACACATTTTATGAGGAACAGACCAAACATATGAGGCAAAAATCTGGACATTCTGGGAAAATCTGTACAGCTGAGAGGTATGAATACCTGTATGCATTCTAGTTTTCGCACTGCTCCTCATAAAGTTTAGTAGCTCTGAAATTAATCCAGGCCCTGCCATAATAAAACTCTACTGTACTAGGTCTCAGAGGTGCCAACTAGGAACAACCTAACAGCCTCAGGCTGACCAACATCACTGCCAGAAGTATCTGTAATTGGGTGGAACTCATGCAATGCTGGATATAAATATAATATCCTCACAATTATGAAGACCTGTCTGTACCACATAATAAAGAAATCATATCACGTAATTACAACACCTGCAGAAAATATTACTCCACAGAGGACCCGGAGCTGTTGCCATCATCTTTTCTGTTAGCTTAACCTGGACTGTAACTAAGGACAACTTATCCAGTTCCACATGTAGAGAGAATATTATAGTCTCTGCTGTAATCAACACTTGCAAATCAGTCATAAGTGCATACATCTATTTAACTTCTGACTCCTTTACAAATACAACACAGGGCTCCCTGTATTTCTTTGCCTCAAGGTAAAACAGAGATATAATCATTATGGGTGGCTTACACACTGATTGTAGAAAAGTACATGCTAACTCTCACTCAGCCTTTTGTTCTAACATAGACAATCAATTCTACCATGAGGTCTGGCAAGGATCTTAGCTCTCAATATTCTCTCTCCCAAATGTGGAACAAATGGGTAAAATGTGGAATACTTACTAATGACTTCATTCAAACAGGAAACTAACAGTACGGTTATTAACCACTTATTCACACTTAAAAAGAGTTTTTTGATGAATTAATATGATTCAATATTATTCAGTATTATTTACCATGGAAGTCTGTCAAAATATCATTCTTAACAATGAATGTGTTTCAAACCCTTTCAATGTGGAACAGAGATTTTTTAAGATTCAAAATGAGAACTGGTCCTTGTCATGAAGTACACCTGACAGGTACAGCAATGAAGTTGATTAAAAAAGTGTTCTAGATCTGATTCTCATCTCTTTTTCTCAATATTTCAGGCAGAATGGACCATGGCTGACACTTTTAGTGACTACTTGCCTGTATAACTGGTCTAGTAATAAAATAAATAGAGTCCAAATGCCATTTTATAAGAGGAGCATAAAACAATTCAATGCAATGGCCTTCACCTCAGCCGTACTTTCATCCAGCCAGTCTCTTCTGTGGCTTCAAAGAACACATCCCTATAATCTCCTTCAAACTGTCTTTTACCACCCAATCTCACACTGATAATTGCTACCCCCCTCTGAGCCATTCTCATAGGAGGCTATATATATACCCACTCCTCTGGGAGCCATCTTTAAAATATAGTAAGGCACCCACTCCTCTGGGAGCCATCTTTAAAATATAGTAAGGCAAATAACTTACATCCCCATTATAAACTTACATTTTACTTAATTGTTGCATAAATCTTGTGGTCTGGTTTAGCCCCGCTCTGCTCAGGCACTCCGAGCTCACCCTGCCCCCTATTCCTACCCAACCCAGTACTGTTAAATTTATACTATCCTAGCCACTCCCTCTGCTTCTTCCTCCCAACTAGCATCTCACACATCACCAAGTGACCCTCCCTGTCTACAAACCAACTTTTCTCCTTCCTTCCTGCCAAATCCTGGTTGAAAACTGTGCCCTATAATGGCCAGGTCCCTTGCTATGCTAGCATCAATAAAAACACTAGTATTTTCTCTACTTCCCCGATGCTCATATTTTATCTCCTCACCGCCTATGAAAACCAGTACCACCATGGAGTCCACTACCCAAAATGTCAAACTACCACCCCAGACATCTCTTACACCTAACTATTCCCCACACATCCAAACCTTCATCCCCTTTACTTCATTACTGAATTAAAACCTTAAAATCTAATCCAAGAGACAAGCACTAAGAATTCTTCATAAGTTTCTAAAGCTCATAATCAGATTTCAATATAACCTCATTACAGATGGGGACATCCATCCCAACCCTGGCCTGTCTCCACCTGACAATAGTGCCTACACCACCAACCCCATCAATAAACTACAAATTAACAGTGACACAAATGCTCTCCTGACATTTCACTTGAACATTTGAAGTATAAATAATAAAAATGCCCAACCTGCATACCCTCTTAGCAGTTCATTCCCCAGACATAATGTGTCTTACAGAAACCTGGCTTAAACCTACTATTGCCGATAATGAGGTATTACCTTCAGGCTACAACATACACCAATTAGACTAAATAGCTAAGAAGGGAGGTGGGATAGCAGTTCTTTACAAAAATACATTGTGTTAATAGAGATCCAGTTCAACCGCCTCCATTTAATAACACAGAAATCCTCATTACCAAACTGGAAATTAACAATAATAAGAGTATAAATATTGTCTGTGTCTACATTTTCCCAGGCAATAAAATAAGCACTCTGGAAGATATCCTTCAATGGTTATCCAATACCTACTCCCAAGAAACCATTGTTCTTGATGACTTTAACACCGACTGGTGCATCTGCTCAGCTGAATACCCTGTCACCCATTTAAATCTGTTTGGGTTCACACAAATAATAACTTTTCCCACTAGGATTAGTAAACCCACCAACAGGGAAAGTATCTTAGCTTGGGTACTTATTAATAGCCACCCAAGCTTGTATACAGCTGGGACTCATCCCTATTACCTAAGTGATCATTCACTAACTTATATTATTAAGCATAAGGCAGAAACCCACCACAAGACTACGTACAAAACAATTAGAAATAATAAAAACTTCAATCCTACTAACTTCCTAAACAAACTTAAATCGGTCAACTGGTCAATCCTAAAAAATCTACCACTAGATGAAGCCATAACTTTCTTTAACAATAAATTCCTGAGCATCCTTGACTCCCATGCTCCTGCACGTACTATAAAGATTAAATCTAATACTGCTTCATGGTTCACAAAGGAAACTAAGATAAAAATCAAACTTAGAAATATAGCCTGGACCAAATGGCAAACAACTAAAGCCCCCCTCGACCAAGTGAGATATTGTCAACTTAGAAATGATACAAAAAAACTCATTTTGCTAGACAAAAAAAAAACTACTACCAGAACCTCCAGTTTAAACATCAAAACAGTTCCCAAACGTTTTGGGCAGGTATTAACCGACTTCTTCATCCAGGACAATCTACTACCCCAACCCCATCAAACTACACCCATAAATCCCCGGAAACTGTTGCCACTGCCTTTAATAACTTTTCACTGAAACTATCCAGTCTTTAGATAACCAACTTACTCCCACCCACTCTAACTCTACCACTAACACACCAACTTCTCCTCCCCCCTTTAACTTCTAACCTGTCTCTACCACGTTTATCTGATCCCTTATCAAAAAACTAAAACCAACCACCCTTTCTGCTGACATCCTTCCTGCAGAGTACCTACAAAAAGCTGCCAATGCCATAGCATTCCCCATCTCTATCCTAATTAATAGAACACTAACTGATGGAACTATCCCCTCAATCTGGAAAATATCCCATGTTATCCCACTTCACAAAAGTGGAAGTTCAACAGAACTATCCATCTACAGACCCATTGCCATTCTCTCACCACTGGCCAAATTAATGGAGAAGTGCGTTCATAAGCAGCTTATGGACTTTCTCATTCAGAACGGTCTGCTTGCCAACTCTCAGCATGGCTTTAGGCCACATCACAGCACCACCTCCACCTTCCTTTTGTTTACAAATAGTGTATTCCAAAACAGGAACAACAACAGGCTATCTTCAGCCCTATTTCTAGACCTGTCAAAAGCCTTTGATATGGTCAACCACAATTTACTCATCCATTTCCTAAAATCCATCTCCCTATATAACCATGCTATTCAGTGGTTCCTATCCTATCTAAATGAGACAACAGGCTGTATTATAGCAGGACAAACTGGCCACCCTGCTACCTCTCACCCTTGGTGTCCCTCAGGGCTCTATTCTAGGTCCTCTACTCTTTTCTATCTTCACCAACAATCTTCATACTGCCATCCTTGACGCAACCTGCATTCAATATGCAGACGATTCTACACTGAACTGTATGGCCTCCTCCCCTTTAGACCTGCAAACCTTAACACAAAACACATTTAACACAGTTGAAAATTGGCTGTCTAATCACCGTCTGTTAAATCCTAACAAAACCAAACTGCTCCTCTTTACCCCCACCGGTAGATCCACCACATTTTCCTCCTCCATAACATCGGTACCTCTATCTCTCCAGATGACCATACTAAGCTTATAGGAGTAATAGTGGACAATAATCTCAAATTTGATCTGCATATCAATCAAACTATAAAAACCATTAATAAGAAGCTTGGCTCATTATATAGAAGCAAACCTTTTCTAACTCCATTAGCTAGGACTGCAATCGCCCGCTCACACCTACTCTCTACCCTTCTATATGCCTCCCCCATACTCTCCAATTTGAACAAAACTGAACTTAGTAAGCTCTCTCACTCTTACAACCATATTGCCAGATGTGCCATAGGCCCAACATATAGGGCACATCACTGTCAAAACCTCAGTCTTCTTGGGTGGCTAGAACTGCCTAGCCTACTTCTGTTGAATCAGCTTATAGTAGCACACAAAATTCTGTACCACTCTGGAAATACTCCAGCACTCAAAAATATCATAAAGCCATACAGTAATTCAAGGCAACTACGATCATCCAATAATCTGTTGGTCCAAACCCATAAAGCCATTAACCCAGCCGGCGACTCCCTGTTTGCCAACGTTGTTGGTAAAATTTGGAATTCACTTCCATCTAACCTTACCCTCAAACCTTCTTTAAGTCTCTTCAAAAAAGGCCTCAAACATTATTTTAAAGAGCACTGGCTTTGTCCCTGCGCTGTACTAACACTGATTAACCATTATTTATTCAATGCCTTATTTAAATTAATATTGTACGCATCTTTTGCTCATAATAACTTGCTGCAACCTGTTGCTTTTGTATACTATTACACACTGTGTATATTGTGAGTACCTACTAGAGGGCTTTGTAAATATGTTTGACTCATATCTGTTATGTTCTATCTGTGTTACCTGGAGCTTTTCTCCCCAGGCCTCCGCTGAAAATGGGCATATATCCAGTCGGACTATCCTGGTCAACAAATGTAAAATAAAATAAATCAATAAATAAATAAAATTTGGCTCTTTCACATCCAATTTGTTGATCTTTCATGGCTCTCAAAATAAATAAAACAATTGATTGCTCTTATAAAAATCATAACCTGGGAGATTGGAATAATGCTTAAGGTGTTTACCTTACAGACACAAGGTACAGGATTTGATTCTCACATGAGTTAATTGGCTAGGCTTAAAATGGACCATAAAGGCAATTAGCCTAGTAGGAATCTATGTACACTATCAAATCAACAACAATACCCTAAGTACCCATGAAGTGGTAAGGGATCTGGGATCACAAGTTGACTGCGACCTTAACTTTGACCGCCAAGTGACTACTGTAGTAAGAAAGGCTTTCTACGTAGCACACTTAATTAGTAAAGGCATCACCTTGATAGAAAAAGAGGTTATAACCCCTCTATACTCAACACTAATTGGTCCCATAATTGAGTATAAAATCCCATTTGGCATTTACCATACAAAGCATCTGCAGCAATTAGAGAGACCTCAAAGGCAAAGACGATTAAGGGATTGCAGCACATGCCTTACACAGACAGAATAAAGGCTCTCTCACTGTACTCTGTATTGTACAGACGTCTAGACTTCTTAGGGGAGACTTATGTCTGACTTACAGAGCAATCTCAGACTCAAACCTAATGAACTTGCTGCATGCCTGTAAATTAAACGGGACTAGGGCTATCCGTTCCAGAGACCTAACTATGGTCTGCGACTTAAATAGGACAAGCTGGAGGGACAGATTTGCCTCTCAGCAATTAAACAGAACTGGAATGGCAACTCAACATCTAAAATGTACTCTTACTTACAGTTCAGATAGTACACAGATATGCGAAGTAGTCAAAAAGTATTAGCCCATATTAATGGAAGATGAAAAGATAAAAGAACTAGTGGGTGATCAACCCAGATTTACCTTCAAGAACAGGAAGAACCTGAAATGATTACTCTGCAATAAGGATGGTTTTATGACTAAACCCATGGGAAATAATTCAGGAACAAAGAAATGTGGAAGATGTAAAGCTTGTCCATATATTAATCAAGCCTCGAGCTTCAGACATCCAAACACAGGAAAATATTATCACTTCCGGTTATCCGTGACATGCAATAGCCAACATTTGATTTATATTGCTACCTGCCAACAGTGTTTTGCCTTTTATGCAGGCAAAACTGATCAACGGTTCAAAGACTGCATTCTTAGACATTTATGTGATATAGTACATTTAAACACACAAAACAGCTTAGCGAGTCACGTTAAAAATTTTCCCACACATACATTTCTCTTTCAAGTTATAGAACTTACTCCACAGAGTCATAGAGGGGGTGACATAAAAAATCTAACAGAAACAAAAGAAGTAAAATGGATTATGAACTTAAAAGCCCACAAATCACCAGGTTTAAATGCAATGGTTCCATTAAAACCTGTGTTAACAAATAGGCGCCTGGTTGTTAAATAGATAAATGGGGCTTGTCCCTGCATTACATGATGATTGGTTTCAATAGGAGGTGTGTAAGGAACTTGTATGTTGATTGGAGGAGACACTTTAATTCAACATTTTCAATACAAAGATTCATACACACTGAAGAAGGCCAATAGCTGAAAGTGCTTTTCGTTCTTTGTATGGCCATTGTTTTTTGGGAGTTTATGTTTTATTTTATTAAAGAATAGCGTTTTATTTTTATTTTGTTTGTGGCGTGCCTTGTTGGTGCGCTGAGATTTTTTACTCATTTACTTCACACCTTTATCAGAGCACCTTTAGCAAAAAGGAATTTTTTTTCTCTTGCTGTTGCTAAGCTCAGTCAAAGTTTTTATGTGACCAGACCTGGTAGAATTTTCAGACCCATTCTGAGATACACAGCAACTTGGACTTGAATTAATTTGTTGTTAAATGTTGATGTGATATCTAGCTTGTAATATATTTTATTCTCCTATTGCATGGCAAACAAATCAAAGAGAGAGGATGTAGATCATTGTGCATATTGTATCAAGTCATCCACTGTAGCTAGACAGCATGTGCATATAAGTTAATGAGCACGTGCAAGATCAGTGCCATTTTGAATAGTCAGTCAGAGTGAATGTAGGCATGAATGGAGATGCACATGCGAGTGTGTTTTAAGTAATGAGTCAGTCAGTTAGCTTAAATATATGTTCTAGTTATAGATCCTGATGTGTTTATGTACAATAAACAACTTGAACCCATTACAGTGCCTCAGTGTCTCATTTGAAACATGCAACAGCATCCACTTCCTACATACAGTATTCTAACCATCCAGGCAGACACACACACACACACACACACACACACACACACACACGCACACACACACACACACGCACACACACACACACACACACACACACACACACACACACACACACACACACACACACACACACACACACATACACACACACACACACGCTCACACATGGACAGACAGACAGACAGACATACACTCACACGCGCGTGCGCACACAGGCATGTACACATACGCACACATGGGCACACAGGCATGTAAACATTCATACACACAGGCACACAGGCATGTATGTATACACACACACACACACACACACACACACACACACACACACACACACACACACACACACACACACAGACTTGATCAGCCTCATTCATGCTCTTACAGACATGCACACACACGGGAACACAGGCATGTATATGCACACACACACACACACACACACACACACACACACACACACACACACACACACACACACACGCACGCCCAAGTGCGCACACACACTCACTCAGCCTCATTCATGCTCTTACAGACATGCCTGCACACACATCTGTACACTGATACCCCAATCCTCACAGCTTTTCAGAACTCTTGTACTGTGAGTATTCCCATGGGAGTGAATGGATGTCAATAATCTTTGATGGCATTCACTTCTCCTAGAATAAAATTTTACGCAGTTAAAAGTAGTTTGGCCAAGTAATTTGAGGGCCTTGAACATTTCCAGAGGACAGCACATGGCTGAAAATAGCATTAGCCACTTCCCCAGCCTGTCTCATTGGCATGCAACTTCACCTGTAAGACCGCTGTCCGTGCTAATGGCCCCATGAGGGTAAAACCTCAGTGGTAGAATGATGTGTGAATCAGAAAGGCTTAGCTCAATGTGGGAACCTTCTGAGATAATTCCTCTGCATTTCATTAAGTCTTTCTGATTCCCAGGGACTGTAAAACAATTATTCATAACCGGGAAAAGCTGAAAGACACAACAACATGTGTTACATTCTATTTCCAGTGTTGCCTATTCACAACATGATTTAAAACCCACATACAATTTTCGAACTGCCTTATTCACAGTATCTGAGAATTGAATGCAGAGTTAATTTAAGGTAGAGCAGTTGGTACAATATTTTTAGATTTTTCAAATGCATTTAAAACTAAAGGGCAATCCCTCCTTGTAAGCAGATTAGAACAACATAGCAATATCATGACCTGTATAAATTGGTTTACTAGCTATCTGCTACAGAAAATATTCATGCTTAGATGGAAAAACTCCAGATCTTCTCTATCTTCAATATCAACAGATGCCCAATAAGGGTCAGTGCTTAACCCTCTTTTCTTAACAGTTCTGAACTACCAAGAAAGACAGGAGTCTATATCCCCATCCCAGCTTTCATGTAGACTCCTTAGGCCCAATCCGAGCATTGCCTATAAGGGCACAAATGAACCAGTAGTCCAAGAATTCGTATACCTCCATAAATCAAACAGTCCTGCTAACACTAGGGCCAAGGGATCTAAATCTACTCCAACAAATAAGACTAGGAAGACAGAAAGATTTGTCAAAGAGTACGTCTAGATGACACAATAAAGGGCACTTACTCTAAATTGCAAAATAGCCACAGGAAGTTAAGTTGTCTTATACCCTGTCTTCCTGCTGAGCACATCAAAAGAGATGTGTGATATAAAGAGTAAAACATACAAAACAAGTGCTGTGTTATGCAAAGAATGATGCAGTAGCTAAAAAAGAGCTACTTTCTATCAAAACCAACAATGAAACATAGCTGGATGTAGGGAAGTCCATGAAATAGCTAATTGTCTACTTTAATCCAGGCCTTACAACTGATCCCACCATTAAAAAGCTAACAAAATTATGAAAATTACAGAAGGTTATGCAGGATACAATAGAGTTACCCATTAAGACCAGGGTAAAAGTCACTAGACAGTACTGATCGTTAAACTTCTCTTCAGTGTATTGTTAATACGAGTTCATGATGAAACAGATAAATCAGAACTCAAAAGACACCATAACTGTAGTATGTAAACTTTAGAACAACATAAAAAACATAATTCTGTGAAGGTAAACATCCATAGTAGTCAAATAACAGTACTACTGCAGAGGGATGAAACCTTTATGCCTCTCAATATAGGGGCAAATCTCCCACACCCCTAATCTCTAAATATACTAACTCGAGAGTAGTAGAGACTTCAAACAAAAATAAAAGTAAATAAAAAGCTCACCTCTTCTTTTACCCTAAGTCTAAATCCAGAGTCAGTACAAAACCAAAAGCACCGAACCTGCTACAGCCAACAGCTGACACATTGAACTGTCAATGGTGCAAAACTTCACCAAACACACAACATGTCTGGTATCCAACATTGCACAAAAACAATAATAAGTTTTCCCATATTACTACACATCTTTGGGGGTACATATGTGTGCACATTGGAAATGGCACACTACCATTTTACCAAATATGATAGAATGCATAAATTCAGAGACTACCGCTGAAAGCCCTAAGGATACATATCTGGCTTGATGAGCCGAAGACTAGGCTAAAATAAACGCAGCACCTATTTGACTACATATTATGCATTTCCAATGTTTCCTGCTACTGCAATTATTCTTCAGCCATATAGCCCATCCCAAAACATCAGATCCTCCTAGAAAATTTACATAACACTCAGCAAAAATAGATGCCACTTTCTTCATCCATATTCATGAACTTTTGATCATTGTCTCTTGATATTGAAGTGTCACAGTGCTGTAGCAGATAGCATTGTTGCCTCACAGGAAACGGTTCTCTGGTTCAGTTCTCGGCTGGTCTGCTTTCTGTATGGGGTCTGTATGTCCTCCCTGTGTTCGTATGGGTTTCCTCTGGGTGGTCTGGTTTCTTACCACTTTTCAAAGACATGCAGTAGGTGAACTGGACACTCTAAATTGGCCATAGTGAGTGTGCGTCCAAATGTGTGGTATGAAAGAGAAGCCATGACAGGGCTAGCCATCCGGCAGTGTTAAACCTGGCTCTAGATGGCTGTCACTGTTGAAGTGACACCCCGACCCCATGTGAAAAGGGGTTGAGGATGGATGGATGGACAGAGAAAAGACTTCAACAAAGGTGTTTGCTCAGACTTAAAAGAGTGTTGACAGTGTAAGCAGAAAATAATAAAGTGCCCTGTTCAGTCCTCTTCTGTTTTCACTGTTGACTTTTTTTTTTAGTTTCTAAAAATATTAATGACAGTGTTTTGAGTCACTGTAAACAGCTACAGTTTGTAAATCTTATGACGGATTAAATATGTCATGCTGTTCTACTCTAGCCATTAAACCCTTCTTGTCTCTGTATTATGGAGCTAGTTATTTCATTTATAAGTTATTACTAACCAGTACTGACCTGGAGGTTTTCTTTCTAGACCTCCAGTGAAACAGATTCAGTTCATCTCAACAACTAAGTAAAAAAAAAAAATAACATAAATGACAAAAACAAATAAAATAACATCCTGCAAGCAAAATTATTTCATGTTCAAGCACATTGGACCACATTCATATTTGTAGTGACAAAGTTATTATTCATTATTTAGCAGTGAAATAAAAAAAAATCATCATTTTCAGTTTGTAGTTAGTTCTCCTCTGACAAGTGACGCCATACTAAACTACAATAACTCTAAGTAAAAACCTGGTTCAGTTTTGCTGAGTTACGTTTTTGATCAGTATGCTATCAATTAAATCTACAGTTGCATTCTATGACCTATGTAGAGAACGATGCTCCAAATGGCTTGACGATTATTTAGCATTATCGCCACCTTCTGGCAGCAAGAACATAATCAGGTAAGTGGTAATCGTATTCAACTGCCAAAAATTAAACATTTTACAAACTACATTGGAAGAACTTAAAACCTTTCATTTACAAATAAATAGACATTTCTTAATTTCAGTCAGGGACACCACAGAGTCTTTTATTGTCTTACTAGAATAGACCAACTAAAGCAATTACCTTGGATTCAAGCTTCAACCCTCCTGAGGTTGTTTGCTGATTGATGACAGCAGGCTGATGTCATGGATATAGGCTCTCTAGGATGATTAAAAAGTAGAATGAAAATAAACATACATTTGGATTAAGGGAGAATAAATATATATGAAAGGAACACAGACACCAGAGATAATCAAAGAGATGCAAACTAATCCACCAGTAACATTTTATAAAATGCAAACACTAGTGCGGGCTATCCCCTCACAAAATATGTGTCTATAATGGGTTAAAGGACATGTAATATAATAAAGCTATACCACTCATAATGGAAACTTCACAGTTCATGAATTTCAGATTGCCACTCTAGTCCAGATGTAATTGAAAGTAATATCTGTTCTTTAAGTTTCTCAATAAAAATGCTTAATCAGCTGTACACTGTACAAATCATGTGTTATAAAAGAAAAGAGAAGGTCTTCAATCTGAATGTGTGCATACCATTTTGCACTTGTCAAAAATATTTTTTGCTATAACATTTTTAAAACATAAAAACATCCCTTTTATAGGTATACATATATTTTTTCAGCTGTGGTGTTCTATCATCAAACTAAAGAAATGATTCTGATGTTTAGTGAGCTTTTCAACAGTAATGTACATTTATTTATTTTTGAACCAGTTTTAGTAAACTTAATCAGAGCAATACTGATACAGTCCCTGCTGGTAGCTGCTACCAGTATACGAATATATTAATTAAATACTCTAACATTTGTAAGCAAAACACTCAAGAACATGTCATGGCTCTCATCTAAAGATTGTCCAGCTTGTAATTTTTAAAAGGGTGTACGGATACCTTCATGTCTGTGTTATATGTGTCATTTCATAGGTATTCATATTGGGCCCCAACATATTTTCAGTGTCTGACATTTTATGTAAAAATATATAATTTTTAGTTCTGATGTAATACAACCTCAACACAAATGTTTTGGGAATGTACTAGATTTACCACCCTGAATAGAAATCAAATACTTCTCAGCTACAGTGAAGCTTTCAAACTGCCGCAGTCCTAGGACCTGCATAAGCCTGCATTTCATTTCATGCTTACACATGCAGGGCAATATCTTAAATGATGTTTAATGTTTGGCATTATGCGAGGTTGGCGTAATGGCTAAGGTGCTTACCTTAGAAACACAAGGTGCAGGGTTTGAATCTGACATGGGGTAATTGGCTAGGCTTAAAATGGTCCATAAGGGCAGTTAGCCTAGTACTAACCAATGAACCAATAATACAATTTCCGGGGAATTATACCCAGACACTCATGAATACACTGCATTTAGTTATCCATTAAAATTGCACAGACTTAATAAAACTAACTACCAGGGAGATACACTGTAGAATGATGTACAAATTCCTTTGTGTTGTATAAAAGCTCATGTACAGTGGGACAAGGCATTGCACATCGTTGTATTCTATTGTTTAAGCATAGTACTGCATGTACAAACACAGTACACAAGCACCACTCCAGCTGTGTATGGGTCAGTCCAAGAGGGTAACTTACTGGGGCCAAAGTGCCATACATACAGTTATGATAGTGCTTGTCACTGCGTAATCCCCTTCCATGATAATGTCTGCCCTGCTGTCAATGAAAATTTTCAAAAGAAAGAAAAAACTCCTTTGCACAGTAGAAAAAAAAGTCTATCAGCAATGGAGCCTCTTGTGGTTCATGCAACCCTTTTATCACAATCACATGTTCTTCCAGTGTGATGCAGCAAACTCCAGCCAATGGAAACACTTGTTGCACTGGATCTGCACATTTGCATATTATGTTAATATATTCTCTTCTGCAGTCATGACAATGAAGGACAAAACCTTTATAAATCACTCCTGCCATAACCAGAGATCAAACAGCAGATTCTCTTGGGAACAGTATACAATGCGCTTAATGAGACTGTAAGATGTTGCTCTTGTATTGTCCTGTCAATAGCACAATTCATAGGGTCATGGACAAGCAACATCTGCTCCAAGAACATTAATTACTGATGAGCCCACATTCTGCCTCTCAATAGTCATCTTGGGATTAGTGCTTCTGTTTTGCTCCTGTTGCAAGAAGGAGCATATGAATATTATTCCTGGGAACTGCTGATCACCAGAAAGCCTAATAACTGCTTCATAGGTTCAACTGTGGAAACTGTGTTTATATTTTGCTCCTGGTGAGAGAAGGAGCGGAGTGTATAGATTCCTGACTCTTTCTGGTTGGGAAGCGAGTGTCTGTGCTTGATCTTCCTGATTGGTCTGGTTGTTATTTAAGGCATCGACCAGGAAAGGGCTACAGCAAGCCTATAGACCCTTACACTGTCTGTGACAAGACTGTGGATCATCATACAGGCTGTGGCCGTTTTCTTTTCTTGGGTTTTGCTTCTGCTGAGAGAAGAACCAAAAGATCATTGTATCCCAGCAATGTGATGTTGTGGACAGACCAGCACTAGCAGTAGTAGTCAGGCAGTAGTCATTGAGGTGGCTGCTCTCATTTCATCATTATTGACAAGCTAATTCTTTCTTTTCGGTAAATACTTGATTTGCTTCCAACTTGAAAATATCTGCCTAAATACTTTACCCATAAATTATCAGGCTTTACTTGTTAGTTTCTCCTCAAGTGTTTGACAGTGACCTGCATAGTCATGGACATCTTGAGTTTACATTTTTCCTGTAAAAGCACCACTGAGATCTCACAAACACCTAGTTGCACACAGGACAACTAGTTTGCAGTGACAAGCACTCCCCCCAGAGTTGCAAACCAGATACTTCTAACATTATTAATATTCTCACTCCAACTGTCTAATCAATAAAAAATAGTCTGTTGCCATGGATATGAACTTTCCCACTATCTCCGTTACTGGCTTGGTGGATATGGGCATCCTGAGACAATATAGAAATTGTCTTTTGTTAACTGACAACCAGTTAATTCTCAAACTGATATGGTATTTGAGAGATGTTTTTTATACAATGTCAGTGGAAGCAAAGCTTTCACATAAAAGCACTCCTAATGTCAATAAGGTTGTCAGTAGTACACTTACTGCACCCCCACACAAAATTCAAAGCAGACGCATGCTGAAGCACTTAAATGCAACCTTTCTAACCCTCAAAGATCTCCTTGACAAAGTACATATAACAACCACACTCAGCAACCCCAAATGCACTCTTTCAAAAAAAAAAAACCCACGTCAGCACATATAGCCACACCTCATGGAGCCTTTACTTCTAAGCCCATAAGGCAAGCCACCACAGAATCCACCATTCTAGTCCTTGGAGACTCCATTGTGAGATACACTGATGTCCCTATCACCAGACTGAGTAAGGAGAAAGTCACAGTCAGTTGCTTATCAGGGGCAGGATCCACCATGTTATGCATGTACTCAGGTCAGTGAGCCCTAAGTACCAGTATGACTTAGTCATAGTCGATGTGGGTGTAAATGACCTTAGACATACCTCCCTAGACTATATGAAGTGAGACATCATGGAGCTCTCAGAATATGTGTCACCGGCTGATATGAGCCTAGCAATGGCATTAATAATTGGCTTAGATTCTGGTGTCATTCTAAGAGGATGCAATATTTGTCAACATATAAGGAGATTGTCAACAGGCCACTCTGCTTTGCAAGAGATGGGCTGCACCTCTCCCATCTAGGCTTTCAAATATTAGCTAAAATACTGTCCTCCCGCTTAGTGCCTTTTTTTTAGGCAATGCCAAACTGAAAGTACTTTTGACATAGCAAATGAAAACCAACAAGAAATTCTGAAAGTGTTACGGCTCAATGCTAGGATTCTAAACAAAAAAACTTTACTCCCTGGAAGCTCTATTCATCATAGAGAATGCTGATGTCTGTGCAGTCACTGAAACATAGTTTAAAGCCACGAAGAGCACACTAACAGTGCAAAGTTATAATGCCTTCCACACATTCAGACCAGCTACTACACAGACAAAGACTAAAGATGAAGGTGTCTCGATTTACATCAAAAGTAAATATACCTCAAGGCTGGTCAAACAGGGCAATGCACTTTAGCTTCTCTTTGTTCAAATCACCATAAGAAAAATCCAATACCACTTCCTTGCAAGTTATAGGTACCCCTCTATGACCCAGGAAACCCATACCATATATTTAAACCTGTTGGAAACATTCACCATCCAACCCAATACCGTAATCATGGGTGACTTTAATTATCCCACTATTAATTTGGAATCCTATACAACACCAAACATACAGGCACAGAAGGATTTTGTAAACACAAACTCCCTCGACCAGATTGTCAATACATCAACAAAAGGTGCAATCATACTAGATCTCATCCTCACTGATATGGTAAAAACCTGTGTCAGATAGTGGTAACAATCAAAAAGTATCAGCTGTAGACATTATCTGTTTTAAATGTAGAAGACAATGGTCACATAGCTAAAGTCTGCATTAGCACTAACAACAGTACTGCACCTCTGAAAACTATAACCTCTCAAAACCATGCTGCTAGTGATGTTATGACTCTATATTGTGATACATTATCTGTTAGCAGAGTTAAGGATGCATTCTGTTGCTGTGCTAGTGTGCAATTTCCAAATTAATTAAGTATAAAGTCTTAAATGAGGACAAAGAACTTGGCGCAGGGGTGTCCAACCTTTTGGCTTGCTGGGGCCGCATTGAGTGAACAGAAATGGTCTTGGGGCCGCATATAAAATATATCATATAGTTAACTCTTTTGTTGCTCCGGAAGACCACAGTCGACCTCCTGGCTGTACTGTAGGTGCATTTGAACAATGAATAAATGTAATAAATGCCTAATATTTGCCTTAAAATTCTAATTCTAATTCTAATTCTGTAATCTAACAGTTAGTTAATATATATATATATATATATATATATTTTTTTTTTTTTTGTTACAAATAACCAGATATTCACTGCAAAACTAGCATTTCTCACTGGGAAAACCATTCCAGCAGTCCAACTACGTAAAATGTCAACATCAGCAGTCCTACAATACTATAATCCACAAAAATAACCCAACAAATTTGCAATAAAGTAAAGAATTCACATTACTGACTTAATAAAGCAATTCTGAATAAGCTACAAGAGGGTCTCACCCAAACAAATAACTGGTGCCAGAAATATAGCCTCAAGCTAAATGCCACAAAATGCATCATCATCCCCTTTGAGGAGAGTGATGTCCCCACAAATTATCACATTAATGACAATGTTGTAAGCACGCAATAAGTCGTATGGTACTTGGGCACCCAGGTTCATAGAAACCTGACTTTTGACCACCACGTTGTCTCCATTGTAAGGAAAGCTTTTTACATGGCCCACTTCATTAGTAAGGGTATCTCATCCAGGGACAAGAAGGTCGTAACATCCCTGTATTCTTCCTTTGCAATAGCCATTATTGAGTGCAGTGCCCCTTTTGGCATGTGTCTCAGCAAAACACCCTGCCAAAAGAAAGACTACAACCATTTCTGACAAAAAAGGTCAAAGGACTAAGTTCACTTAGTTATCCAAACAGACTAAAAAGCTTCTTGCGTTCCTCTGTCTCTCACTGGCCCCTATAAATGTCATCATTGGCTTGCTTTCCAGGCTAAGAAAGATCCTGCCTTAAGAGACTTCCTCTACCTCAGAAATACTGGTTATACTTAAAATGCTCACTACAAAGACCACAGCCTTCACTGCAACATAAACAAGCTACTTTTTATGGACAGGTTCTTGACACAAAAACCTTCAACTTCTGTAAAAAGCTCCTCTCATCATCAAACAATGTAGTTCAGCAACACAATGGCTGGATGGATAGCCATAAATGTAGTCCTTGGGTAAGTAGCATAGCATTCATCAAACCAGATGGAAAATCCACATACTAACCTTTCCCAGCTGGATGGCTAAGATCTAATATTGGTTACTCAAGTCTAGTTGCCCAAGAAGAGGGGCATGTTTAACTAAGAATTCCATTTGCAAAATTATATTCAGTATACATATTAAATCTCTCTCTCTTACACACACACACAGACACGCACACACACACACACACACACACACACACACACACACACACACAAAAAGCCCCTACTTGTAAAATAGGCAACCTCAGTAACCACATGACACCCACTCACTGAATGAAATTGTCTGGAAGTCAAAATATCTGAAAAAAAAATCATAATAGAGATGTTTCATCCATGTAATTTCCCACCACCAAAAGGACCATCAATAAATCAACAAACAACTGCTCGGCAAAAAGTAAATCAATAAGAAAACCATAAATTATAATGCTACATACTGGTGTAAACATATAACTTGTGTCAATCCCCAGGTTAATCCATACCAAATGATTGTTTCAGAGCTTCAGCTATGTACAAACAGCTTTCTCCTAAAAACTTTACTCATTGATATTTGCCTTGCTGTAATTATAACTGTAAAAAAAAATGTTTTTAAGTTTATTCTGTACCTCAATGATTCTCACTGTTGCGAGATGTAATCTCTGCCATATTGCATGAGTACTACATCCATAATTTGCTGTCTCTCTCTCTCATGTATTGCATTATATTGTTTTGTGTTATTTTTGGAGCTTTTCTCCCCGGGCCTCTGCTGAAAATGGACCTGTGTCCAGACAGACTTTCCCGGTAAACAAATGTAAAATAAAATAAATAAAAATAAACTTCCCTCCAATCTAAAGCCATTTGAAATTCAGACATTTTAATTTATGCAGAAGTTACTCACAGATTGACAGTTTACTGAGCTGTAATGCTGACCTTCGCTTTTGAAAAAAACAAATTCCCAGACTTTGTCAGTAGCTCAAAGTGTAGAGAGGATTATTTATTTATTATATATTTATTTATTTTTGGAAAAGATCTTTAAAACTGTTAAATTGATTACACACCCAGAAACACAGAAAAGTTATTGTGATTATGTAAACCACAGACTGCTGCAAGAAATCAAAGTCACATTAGCACTCTATGCTTATGTCCGAACAGATGAATCATACCTGTCAATTCCAAAATAAGTAAAGTAGCTTAATTTGTTTGTGTCTTTCGGCTTTTCCTGGTTAGGGGTCGCCACAGCGGAACTCCGGTCCGCTAATGATTGGTAGTTGATTTTTACGTGCCGAGTTACCAGCCCTGATGCACAACCTTCAACGAAGGTACGCCCATTCACGCATGTCTCCACACAGAAGACGTTCTAGCTGAGAATCGAACCGGACAGCGTCTTACTGTGAAGCGACAACGCTACCGCAGCACCACCACCACGGCAAAGTAGCTTAATAAGAAGGTTATTTGCAAGGTTACATGGCAGTTTATATTGGAAATAAGCAGAGATATTAAAAAGGCTCTGTTTTTCATAATTATGCCGAAAAGTCTTCCAAGGTAAATACAACTTTTGATTTAGTATGGAACCATACCTCTCAACCTTAGAGCAAGAAATCTGGACAAAGCGAAAAATAAAAGTGGGACACAGGCCCAAGAATAGTTATGCATCACAGACACCATTGAAACAACTGTAGCTGCAAACATTATACATTACTTATAATCTTTCTATCCCATCATTGTCAGTTAAATATTGTATGGCTCATTCAGTCCTGCCTTCTTTTGCATCAAAGAAAACCATGCTTTGAAATGACAAATGCATTAAAAATAATAAATAAAACACATTGCATCAACATCCTGCAACTTCCTACCTGCAAGCAACCACAGAGCTTTCACTGAAACTAGGGCTGCTTGTTTCCCCAGAATGACAGCTCTCCCTAATTAAGTCTAATGTTATACAATCTACCAGTATCTGGACTACCTGAAATAAATTAAATTATGGCCTGTAAATTGAAAGTACACTTTGTTTAATTAAACTATATTTCTAAGCTCACTTACTATATTTTTTCAGTAACATCCCAATATCCATTTCCAGGTCACTTTACAAGACATTGGCAGTGGTAGACTTGGCATCCTTCAGAACCCCACAGGCCCACGCTAATACATTGTTCATTAAATGTAAGTATCCATCCACTGTAAATGGCAAGAAGCTATGTCTTAAAAAATCTACTTCTGGCATGCGTACCCAAGTATTAGGTTTTGAAACAAACATATTCTCCACAGTCTGTAAGTCTCTGTCTTTAATAATCATCTACTGTTGCAGCACTCCCAACACATAAGCACACACATACACACTAAAATCCCCAACATTTACATTGTGCCCACTTGATTTGCCAGTATTGATGATCTGCCAAAGCTATGCTTACTGTTGTCCAATCTAGCACTGCTTAGAACCCACCAATGAAAAAACAGTACTTGGTGCTTTTTGTGTTTGTCTGGAAAAACAATACAACTTTATATGCTACAGTCCCACATAGTCAGTCCACTACTGACCCATTAACCCTAGGTTGCTGTCTCATTTTTACTCCCTGGAACTGCATTACATTGGATGACTACTTTTATTTTCTAAGCAAAAGACACAAATTGGAAGATGAGGCAAAAATCCAGACTTTTTTTTGAAAATCCATACAGTTAAGAGCTATGAGTTCATGTTCAATACAACACTCTCCCTGTCAGGAAAGCCGCAATTTAATGAAAGTGTACTCTTAATGTATGATATATTTGTGAGCTAACTTGTTTGTGTTCAGTAGGTAGACTGATCATTGTTAGCCTCTTTGTGCATGCGTCTCTCTCAGTCATAAATACACATACACACACACACTCTTCGTCTACTTTCACACACACAATTCTGCTTTCATGCATGCACTCACTCACTCCATACTTACCTATTAACACAGGTAATTGCTGTCCCTTTCAAAGGCAACAGCGGCAAATCCATACACGAGTCCCTCTTCAGCGAGAACACACACACACACAGACACACACACACACACACACACACACACACACACACACACACACACACACACACACACACACACACTGATTGGCGCAAAATAATGGCGTAAACACACAGACCCTTTTTTGGCTCAAAAACAAAACTAGAAGGGTGCTTTGGCACATGCGCACACCGACATTAGCATTACATGTCACGGGAGTGAAAAACACAAAACAAAAAAAGTGTTTTGGGGCATGCGTACATCGATGTTGCAGTTAGAGGTTGAGGGCCACATGGAAGAGCTCTGAGGGCCGCATGCGGCCTGCGGGCCGCAGGTTGGACACATCTATATTAGACCCAGGCATTATGATAGCACTTATAAAAGGACAATATGTATATAAGAAGAATACTATTACTAACAGAGCAGTAGATATAATAATGTGTATGCATGGTGGCAAGGTAAGTAACCTAGAAACACAGAGTATTTTATCCTGCTGCTATCATTCCAAATTTGATATTACAGAAAGATTTTCCCCACTTTAAAGAGTTGTGTAGGTAATGAGAAAAAAATGGTTCTTTTTAGAGACCATACGATCAGCGTGGGGAGGAGAACCAGCTAGTGAATAAACATATTGATGTGCCTATGCCTAGTGCAGAAAAAAGGGAGGAGCAAATATCCGAGGCAGTCATTATAGTGCAGTGCATGAATCTAACAAAGGCCAATGCATAGTCTTAGAAAGTCTTAAACATACAAAATATTGACAAAGAATGCAAAGAGAGGAAGAATCTACACCAGTTAAAGAAATATTCCAGAGTGCACCACTTGAACCAAATGTGAATGGGCACTCAGGAAGAATGACCAGCACTCAGCAGGAAAGATAAAATTAGTTTATTAGTCTAGTAGACACAAAGTCACATAAAATCCACAGACCAAATCACATTAACACCCAACAAATCACTGTGTTTTCGTCCTTGAAAAAGATTTCATCATCTGTATCCCAACATCCCAGAAGCCCATATATTTATACAACCACCAATTACAGCATTAAAGTAATCATTCAATTAAAATCACTCAGGTGCTGCAGTAGCATTGTCGCCTCACAGTACGACATTGTCCTGTTCGATTCTCAGCTAAAGCGTCTTCTGTGTGGAGACATGCGTGAATGGGCGTACCTTCGTTGAAGGTTGTGCGTCAGAGCTGGCAACTCGGCACGTAAAAATCTACTGCCAATCATTAGCGGACCGAAGTTCCGCTGTGGTGACCCCTAACAAGCCTAAAAGCCGAAAGACACAACAACTAAAAGCTAAAAAATTATCAAAATCCTCCACAGTATATAAAAAATAATAACTTAAATATAAAGGAATAAATATATATATTTAAATAAAAAATGATATATATATTATGTATATATATATATATATATATATATATATATATATATATATATATATATAAACTAGTAGAAAAAAAAACTTTGTTGTTAAAATAACAAACGTGCCATATACTATATTAGCTAGTAAAAGCACCATCTAGTGGCCATAAAATATATATATATATCAAAGCCTAGTAGCCCTAAGTTTCAACACAGGGGCTATGGAAATTGTATCATTCATACCAGGGAATCTGTTGGCTTGCAAAATTATTTGCCAATATACTTCCCTGCATTCTATTTTTAGTTCCCATGACCCCCCTCCTTTATTCATAGGTACAGTTTCTAATACAAAAAATAAAAAAAAATAGCTGATGAACATGTCATAATATGTTTGTACAAAGCATTATTGGAATTCTTGTTTCTAATGTCATATATATATGTTTATAAATCCTCTTAAAGAATTTCCTTTCAGTTTTACCAACATAGGACGCATTACAGGCTTGACATAATGCTATATAAACCACCCCACTAGTATTACGAGTGGCATATCCCTCACATGTAACATTCTTATTTCTCGCAAGTATATAAGTGCTCTCACCATTTAATACATATGGGCATTAGGAACAAAATCCACACTTAAAAGTGCCCCTCTTAGCTTGACCATTTACAATTAGTGCCTCAACCCTCTTCTCCATTAAATTCATAATATTAGAGCTTTTTCTAAAAATACATTTAAAGGACTACTCAAAAATATTGATTTCTGATATACTGGCAAATTTAGCGCACTCTTTTTCCATTGTATTTCTGATAATCCCAGCATCACCATTAAAGGATGTCACAAAGGCATGTTCATATGACCCTTTTTCCTGAAGAGGGTTATTAGATTCTACTCTAGGTATACCATCCTTTCCTAATAAGGGTGCAAACCTATTCTGTCTACCTCTAATGACCTCGTCCTTAACCTCATGTAACAGATAATCAGAATACCCTCTCTCTTTTATTCTTGTTATTCTACTAACTTTCTAAGTTGATAGGAGCATTATTTTTGTCTTTGTCCAGACTTCTTGCACTGAGAGGTTGAGAGGTATGATTTGCACACTAAAATATTGCAGCCTGGAAGTAGTACAAAGCAAGGAATAAAGGTGTCATTGCAGCTTGAAAATATTGCAAAGCATGGAGATGACTTGATTAGCAGAGCTGAAGGGAAGGGAGCACTTATTAAAAGGATATATTCTAAGGAAATGAAGTTAGGAAGTATGGGAAATTCGCTACTTGAGTTGAAGTTTATTGTTTTTGTCAACCTAAAACAGAAATCTCCAGAAATGAAACAATTCTAAGCAGCAGGTGAGCATTGAAAAGAAAAAAATGCAGCAATAAGAAAACATTCTCTAGGATTGTTAATAATGATGAAACCAGTACCTGGTCAGGAGTCTAAACCCACCAGTGTAAGAAAAAAACTCAAAAGGGAAGACTCTAAGCTAACTCACTATCACTGTCACAATCTGAATCAATATTAGCATATATTAAAGCATATATTACAGTCATTTTCTTTCCAGACATGTAGCAACTTTTCAAGTGTGAGCAAATTTTGAGGAAAATTAAAACTTCCCCCAAAGTAACCATACTATCATAAAAAAGTAATTTATCTGTGAACACATGGCAGAAACTTCTGAAAATAAATAAAGATTAACTTTTCTAGGAAGTATTTTAGCTCATTTTACCCACAGACTAATCTCCAAAATAATCCTGACAGTATATCCCTCTTTAATGAACAGATGACTGAAACTGAAAATACAGTATGCACACATTTATTTTTTCTAGGAAATATTCCATCTCCTACACACACACACACACACACACACACACACACACACACACACACACACACACACACACACACACACACACACACACACACACACACACACACACACACACACACACTATTTCCCCAGAATAAACCATGACAGTATGTTCTTTATATTACCATGAACATGGGACAGAAACTGAAATGAATACACAAAGCTTATTTACTGTGAAGAATTTCTTGTTTATCAAACAGATTGCCCCCAGAATAACCCCTGACACAGTGACCTTTGTTTGTGAAGAAATAACAGAAACTAAAAAATGCAACACACACAGTCCTATTCCTGTAGGAAGTGTTCCATTTCTTTTCAAGAACAGACTGTCCCCCAAGATATTCCCAAAAGAGGGTGCCACCTCCTTTGACAATAAACAAAAATCAAAACTTAAACAATACTATAACAAAATTGCTAAATTTGCAGCAAATATCCCTTTCAGAACCCACTACTGTATAACACTAAAATTCCTAAATTGGTTAGAATTATCCCATCAACTAACATATACACAGCTTCTTACCACTTATAAAATTATTCAGTATCCATCTGTGTGTCCGGCACCAAATGACATTCTACACAACTATGGTTCCAGTTGGCCATTATAATCCAATGACCAAAAAGTTTTGTCTGTCCACAAACCTATCAAATCTGGACATTGTCTATACTCAAATCATGTTGCTAAGGTCTAGAACTCCTTACCTGTATCTATCAAGTCAATACCCTCCCTCCCATCTTTCAAAGTTATTCTGAATGACTTCCTAGCCAAAAGCTGGCTCTATTCTTGCACAACACCAGGATGAATTATATTCCTAAATGTGAACAAGTACCTATTCATACTGGCCTCAGATGCCCTATGCAGCACGACTCAAGAAACTCCAGCTGCACTCGGTTGCATACCGCTTACTCAGAGGTGATCACTGCCTGACATGCAAGGCCATGTCCAACCCAGAATTGATGGACATGCTCCACCTAAAAAAAAACAAATCCCTGAGAGCCACACGCTCTAGAGATATAAACCTCACCACAACGATAAATAGGACATGCTGGAGGGATAGATTCTTATCCCAGAGACTCCCCATGCTTTGAAACAGGATTCCAATATACATTAGGCAGAGCCCCTCACTAACACTCATCAAGAGAAACCTTGACTGGTGGATGGGAAACAGAAAATTTACCCCGGGGATCACTGCAGTGGCTCTGCTGGACAGTGGCGCAGTGAACTAATGGCTCTGCTGGACAGAGGCACAAGGAACTAATCTAAGTGGGTGGCAAAAGCCAATACATTCTGGCTAGGCTTATAAATGCCCTTGGGCAGATAGCCTATTTTATTTTATTTATTTTACATTTGTTGACCGGGCTAGTCTAGCTGGATGCATGTCCATTTTCAGTAGAGGCCCGGGGAGAAAAGCTCCATGTTGAGTAGAACAAGCCATTAACAAATGATATACAAACTAACATTATAGAATAAAAAACACCAAAATTAAGTACAATCATGAAAAAGTATACAGAAGAATACAGCAAAATAGAAGGAAGTAACAATTAGTTGTATACAAAAACAGAGCATAAATTTTTTTTTTTTTTTTTTTTTTTTGTATAAGGCATGGCCAGAGCAATAAACCTAGATGAAATATTGATATCTAAGTGGAGACTTCAGTAAAAAGTTATATCCTGAGCAGAGTTAGAAGAGAAGGCTATTTAAACCAGGAGGTTGTAGGTGGGAGGAAGCAGCAGTTAGTCAGGGATAGAACAGGAGCATAACCAGTGAGTCATGAGATGAAGCTTAAGCTTCTTTTTGAAAAGAGTATGAGAGCAGAGAGTTGTAAGTTCAGAGGGAAGAGCATTCCAAAGTCTACCAATGGAATTGCAGCAGAGGGAGTCTCCTGCCAAAGTACTTACCTATGAACCTATACCTTATACTTTCTTACACTCCTTTCTTCACTCCCTTCCTTACTTTTATCAATTTCTCTCTTCTGGCTTTCTCTCTAAATATACCATAAGCCTGCTTTTCTCTCACTTCACATTACAATTCCTTTTGTATTATACTAACTTAGCTCTAATTTGTCTATAAACTGGTTAAAATTTCTCTAAATATTAAATCATTGCCATATAACTTGTATCTTTAACTAATGTGTTCATATTATGTGTAATTTAGTATAATTATTTAAACTGTTGATGTTTTTTGCATTATTTTTGTATTAGTTTTGAAGATTGTAAAATTGTATAAAATGTTTTGTAATACTTTGGAGTTTTTTCATCATCTACCCAGTCGGACTTTCCTGGTAATCAAATGTCAGTAAATAAATAAACAGATCAGATAAACTATGTGAGAATAAAATAAAATAAAAGAGTCTCGTTTTTTCTCAAAAGTACTTTATTTCCCTTCACATAACGGAATACATCAAAATAACTCCAAACAAAATATTCATATTTGACTGAAAAAAAATGGCATCAATTGTTGAAAATAAAATAAGCACTCTTATTTGTCTAGAAATTATTTCAACTGCTTTCACACACAAAATTTCCCCCAAAACAGCACCTGATAAGATGTCATGTCCTTCACTCTAAAGAAGCAACTAAAGCAGTTGGACAATTGAACTCCACAAGAAACTTTGACAGATTATTCCACAAATGAGTTTGAACAAATGAAAAAAACTGTTCTAACCAAACCAAACAAACTCACTACAACAAACTTTCAACCAAAAAACTAGTGAGTTGAATGTAGTCCAAGAGGACCTAAAATCAGGCACACAAAAAAAGAACAAAGCACAAAATTTAATCAAACTAGTTAAGTGGTTTCATCCATTTAACATAGGACTTCAACAGAACTAGTATCAATAGCATTAAAACCAGTTAAATAACATTCTCAATAAAGCATGTGACTAAAATCCATCCAGTAAAAATTATAAATCAATTAAAAAATAAATTAAATATAAGAACCTCAAATATGTATATACCTTGTAAAATATCCAGTCAATTAAAGTATTATAACTTTGCAGATCACAACTTTAAAACACTATTTACTGGAATACCTTCACTTAAATCTGATTTGAAACCTGCATTTAAACAAATCTATGACCATAATTCCCTGTATTCCAGTTTAAGTTCCCAAAGACCACCTCTAGGGTTAATACGGACTTTTTCAAGCCCAAAAAATAAAATATTTTATCTGGGCATAGTAATTTGTGCTTGTACAGTGTATTATTAGTACTGCAATCAGTGATATTATAATTGTGTTCGTAAATCCTTTTCTTTAGAACACGTTCAGTCTTACCCATGTGGTAAAAGTGGCAGAAATTGTAGTATGCCAGGTAAACCACTCCAGAAAAATTGCAATCACAAAAGTACTCAAATTAAAAACATCATTGTGGGTCTTTAGTTTTAAGGACTTTCCTTCATGTATAAATCTACGCTGAGAGCAGGCGCCACATCTTTTCTTTCCTTTATCCAACCTGGCTCTATTGCCTGGGTTAGCCTTGTTATTACCATATTCTAGTTTTTCCTTTAATATTTGGGTGTCTCCTATCAACAAAGTGAGGTCTGATGCCTAACACTTTACTAACCGTGTCATCATATTCTACACATTTTCAATTGTTAATAATAATTTGTTTGACTCTATTACTTCCAACACCATATTTTAAAACCATCAAAATCAAAAAGACAAGCTGCCACCACATAGAAGGTTTATTGCTAAAACACTATAAAGATAATAAATGTTAAAATCCTGGATGAGCGCTTTCAGCCTTTCATTGACTGATTCCATTTTGAAAAAGAGGAGCTGATTACCTGTTATTTAAATCTGAAGAAGGCCTTTAAAGGCTGAAACTACTCATCCAGGATTTTAACTTTTGCTATTTTTTATAGTGTTTTAATAATAAACATTCTCTGTGATGGCATCTCGTCTTTTTGATTTTTATTTACTCCATTGAATAATGAGCTACTTCTGGCAACCCTAAGGAATTTGGTTTATTATTTATTATTTATTGCATTTTCAAACCATAGTCTATTTGAAATTCCTATTTTCTTCAAAATATCATTTGCAAAATCATGTTCTCCATTTTAACAATTACTTCAATCTTGACATCTTGAAGTAATTTCTGAGGGTAACCCCTGTGTGTAAACATTCTAATTAATTCATCCATCTCAAGTAGGAATTGGTCATATTCAGAGACCAACCTAGAAATATAGACCATTTGTCCTTTAACTAGTCCCTTCTTCTTTTGAAAGGGGTGATTGCTTGAGAAATGCAAAAAAAATATTTTAATATATAGGTTTCCTATAAAGTCTGGACTGAAATTTCTTGTTCAGAAAGTCTTGAATAATAAGTGTGTCACGGAAGTTAATCTCTTTTAAAGAATGTGAATATGCAAACTTATTTGGTACTACAATTCAAATAATCATAGGCTCATAGGTTCATATGTAGGTACTAGGCTATTAGCCCTAGGCCTATATAAGCCTAACCAAAAAGGTACCCTGGCTTTCACCACCCAAGAAAATTATTCTCCTGTGCCCCTGTCGAGCAGAGCCACAGAAGTGATCCCTGGCGTGAATTTCCTATTTCCCATCCAATCATCAAGATTTTTCTTGAAGAGTGCTAATGAGGAGCTCTGTTTGACATAGATAGGTAGATTATTCCAGAGTATGGGAAGTCCCTGGGACAGGAATCTATCCCTCCAGCATGTTCTGTTTATTGTGGTGACAAGGTTTAGGTCCCTAGAGCATGTAGCTCAGAGAGATTGGGATTTATTTAAGTGGAGCATGTCTAACAGCTCTGGATTTGACATAGCTTTGTTTGTTAGGCAGAGATCGCCTCTGAGTAGGCGATATGCTACGGAGTAAAGCCGGAGTTTTTTGAGACGGTCTGCGTAGGGCATCTGTTTGAGGCCAGTAATCCTCTTTGTGAGGTATTTCTGTGGCATTTCCAGTTGTTGTAGCTGTCTTGTGAGGTACATACCAAAAGGGGCGTTGTACTCTATAATGGATCTAATGAGTGATGAGTAGAGGGGAACAATGACCTCTTTTTTTCTGGATGAGAAACCTTTTGTGATGAGGTGAGCCATGTAGAAGGATTTCCTTACCACTGTGGTGATGTGATTATCAAAGGAGAGATTACTGTCCACCTTTGTCCCAAGGTCTCTTATCACACTTTCGGCATTAAGTAGACTACCACTTATGTGGTAGTTCATGGGTACAGAGTTTTTACCAAAGAGGATGACAATACACTTTTTGGCATTGAGCTTCAGGACATGGCTTTGACACCAGGCATCTGTCTCAGTGAGGCCCTTTTGTAGTATGTCCACATTGTTAGGAGTTTCGATTATGGCTCTAGGTTTGCAGTCATCTGCAAACTTTGTTAGCCAAAGACCTTCTGTGTTAGCCTGTACTTCAGAGAGGTTCCTGAATTTCTTTAGTTTAGTCTTGTGAATTCCTTTAGTTGTGTTGGGTTTCCCTTTCAAATAAGTAAAATATCATACAAGAATCACAAGTATAATGTTAGGTATTGTTCAAACTCTGATTTGAAAATAGTATTTTGTTCCCATTACTTAACACAGTGTTGGCATATAGTGGGGTGCAAGCTGCACTGAAAGCTATATCAGTAGTATGTTTGTAGTATTCACCTTCAAAAAAATATATAGTTATTGTTCAAAATAAGTGCCATCAGCTCACCTAATAACACTGTTTCTTGTTTGGTTAAAAAAATCGCTTGCATAACATGCCTCCCTAAATAAGGCAATACCAATTGAGTGTGGAATACATGAAAATAAGTCAGTCATATGAATTGTAAATAATAGGTTGTCATCATCATAATACTGATTTTTGATATTCCCCAAAAAATCTCGAGTCTCTTAAAACATGAGTACATTGACTAAGAAATTGTTTAAACTTGATATCCACAAAAATTGCTAGTGGATAAGTTTTAGAACCCACAGCAGCCACTGTTGGCTAGAGTGGTGGGTTAACCACATCTCTGTGTATTTTTGTAATACAAAAGATAGTACCTTTCATGAGATGTTCACCTTTTAAAATTTTGTACAATTTATAATTAACAACATCTTAGGTTCATAGGTTCATAGGTAGATACTAGGCTATCTGCCCTAAGGCATTTATAAGCCTAGCCAGAGTGTATTTGGCTTCCGCCTCCCTATTAGATTAGCCTACTGTGTCTCTGTAAAGTAGGTCACAGAAGGTACCCTTTTAAGATTAGTTTACTCTGCCTCTGTCTAGCAGGGACACAGAAGAGATCCCAGGGGTGAATTTGCGATTTCCCATCCACGCGTCAAGATTTCGCTTGAAAAGGGTGAGCGAGGGGCTATGTCTAACATGAATTGGGATTCTATTCCAGAGTGAGGGGAGCCTCTGGGAAATGAATCTGTCCCTCCAGCATGTCCTATTTATTTTTGTGCTGAGGTTTAGGTCCCTGGAGCGTGTAGCTCTAAGGGACTTGGATTTTTTGAGGTGGAGCATGTCCATTAATTCTGGGTTTGACATGGCTTTGTACGTCAGGCATAGATTGCCTCTGAGTAGGCGGTAAGCAACTGAGTAGAGCTGGAGTTTTTTTAGTCAAGCTGCATAGGACATCTGTTTGTAGCCCATGATCCTCTTGGTGAGGTACTTTTGGGGTCTCTCCAGTTGCTGCAGGTGTCGGGTAAGGTACATCCCAAAAGGGGCATTGTATTCAATTATGGGCCTGACGAGTGACGAGTAGAGGGGCACAATGACCTCTCTTGATCTAGATGCGAACCCTTTCGTGATAAGGTGGGCTATATAGAAGGTCTTTCTTACCACTTTGGCAACGTGATTATCAAAGGAGAGATTACTATCTACGTTGGTCCCCAAATCTCGAATTACTTCTTCTGTACTTGTTTTCCCAAAGGGGATGAATATGCACTTTTTAGCACTTAGCTTGAGGCCGTGGCTCTGGCACCAAGCATCAATCTCTGTGAGACCCTTTTGGAGGATGCTTGTGTCAGCTGGAGATTCGATTATGGCCCACAGTTTGCAGTCATCTGCGAACTTTGTCAGCCATAATCCCCCCGTGTTAGCCTGAACCTCAGAGAAGTATATACCAAACAAGAGAGGTCCCAGAACTGAGCCCTGTGGGACGCCACTTGTAACTGGTTTGGATTTGGACATGGCATCTGTGATTCTGACCATGTGGGTTCTATCTCTGAGCCAGTTTGCAACCCATCTTGTGATATAGGGGTTGATATTTAAGCTGGTAAGCTTATTTATGATGCCCGAGTGGGGTATTGTGTCGAAGACTTTTGTGAGGTCCAGGTAGGCTGTGTGGACTACCTTGCCTTCATCTATGGCTTTGGTAACTGTTTCAAAGAAATCAACTAGGTTTAAGAGGCAAGATCTGCCCTTAACAAAGCTGAATTGGGCAGGGTCCAGTGTTTGGAGGCTCCCAATGTCTTTGTTTATGAGTTCCATGATAATACGCTCCATAGCTTTACAGACCAGACTAGTCAGGCTTATGGGGTGATAGTTTCTGGGGTCTGTTGTGGCACCACCTTTGTGGAGTGGGACTACTGTAGCAGTACACCATTCTTTGGGTACATATCCTGTAGTAAGGCTAAGTTTGAACAGTGACTTAATGTGAGGGTTCAGTTCTTCTTGGAGCTCGTGTAAGACACAGCCTGGGACACCGTACGGTCCCATAGATGCTGTGTTTTTTGCTTTGGAGAGGGCAGCTTTCACCTGTGCATCTGTGATGTCAGGGAGGTTACATTCAGTTGGGATAGGCATTTGCTCCTTTGGGGAAGGGGAGAAGTTTGCGCTGAATCTGTCTGCCAGGATGTTGGCTATGTCTGTAGGTTTGGTATATTTTGTACCGTTATGCAATAATTCAGAGCATATCTGGGAGTTTCCACCCATGTTCCTGACATAACTAAAGAAGGCCTTGTGATTATCTTTAGTGTCTAGGGCAATTTTTCTTTCGAAATTGGCCTTTGATGATTTTATGAGGGATCGAAGTTTCTTGCTAATACTGATCAGAGATGCCTTCCCTTTTTGGGATTTTGCTCTGTCATGTAGTAGCTTCCTCCTTCTGTTGTATAGCTTATTTATGGCCGGGGTCCACCAGACCGGTCTCCTGTTTTGGAGGAGTGAGTCTTGGTTTTATTTGGGATAGCACGATCCATGCATTCCTGCAGGTGCTCATAGAATGCATTTGTAAAGGATTCTGCGGATTGGGCTGTATTATCCTCTGGCCCAGGGGCTTTGAAGGATTCCACCTCAGTCTTGAGAAGTGCAAAGTTGGCTTTTGAGAAATTCTTTACAGTGATTTCCTTGGCTGGGGGTGGGGATGGGATATGGATGTCCAGGGAAATTTGTTTATGGTCTGATCTTACCAATGAGGGGTTTACCTCTGGTGTGGAACATAGAGTCCCCATGTTGGTGATGACCAGGTCCAATATGTTGTTCCCTCTTGTGGGAGTGGTGACCAGTTGTTCCATTGCGTTAGAGTGTATAAATTCAAGGAACAGTTTGGGCGAGGGTGTTTGGGCTTGAGTAGGTTTCCCAGTCAATGTTTGGGTAGTTGAAGTCACCCAATAAGATAGTGTTTGGAGAGACCTTCATATTCTCCAGTGTTCTCAGGAATGCCAAGTGGGGTTCCTGTAATAGGGAGGGTGTTCTGTAGCAGGCTACAAACTGAAAGGCAGTTTTGCCCACTGGTAGTTGCACATGGATGGTTTCCAATGCTTTGTGCAGTGCCACTAACCTGGAGGTGTAGGTATCTTTGATGAATATAGATACTCCTCCTCCCTTTGTGCTTCAGTCTGAGTTTTGGGGACAAAACGCATGGTATGGGTTGGTATGCTGGGGTGAATATCTGCCACTTACTTTCCATCATAGCTAAATACACTTTCCAATTACCCCCACATACACTGCTATCAATTTGTTCTAAAATGGAACATTTAAAATTGTGTCTTATTAAAAGTAAGGTAGGAAATTGCAATACAAAACAAGTAGTATATCTTGCAAAATGTGTAGTATGCCCAGCATTCTACATAGGAAAGATGGAGAGGAAAATTAAAAAAAGAATATATGAACATTATTACAAGATTCAGACTAAAGATATGAAGCATGCTTTGTATAAACATATACTCAGCAAAGGGAACCAACACAATTTTAAATTTTCCATTTTAGAACAAATTGATAGCAGTGTATGTGGGGGTAATTGGAAAGTGTATTTAGCTATGATGGAAAGTAAGTGGCAGATATTCACAGATGCCACAAGCTTTCCAGGTATCAACGACAGTATTAGTATAAAACCCTTCCTTATTCTTGAATAAATTGTGGTTGCTATGGCATTGTTTAGTAGTAATTAATATATATGTTCATTTGTTACACATTTTTTTAAATATGATATATATATTTTTTAGATATGATATACTTATATTTATTATACATATTTATTATATATTTATATATTTGAATATAAAATATTGATTTTTAAATTATTATTATTGTTTAGATATTGTCACACAAAAAATTTTGTATGTGAATTTTTATGTGCATTCATTGTGTATTTAACACTATATACAAGTATTTATTTTATCATAGTTATTTTTTTTTTTATATTCTTATATTTTTATAATTATATTATTCAGTGCATATAGTTTATAAGCATTAAGATCAAGTGTTTAGATAAAATGTTATTAGTCACTTTTATGTGTGGAATAGTAGAACATATGTTTCTTTAAGGCTTTTTTAAAATTTTGGCGCCAAACTGGATATATAAACTGTGTCAGAGATGGGTGATTTGGTTCTGAGGAAGTCTGTATATGAACAGATGAAAGCGCTTAATCAGTGGATTCTTTTGTTATTCAATAAAAGTTTTTTCCTGTTCGAGCTGCACCGCATATCATTTATCCTGCACCAGGAATTGGAGCTTTATATTGTCGGTTCAACAGTTGTTTTGTTCGTTTGTCTGAATAGTGACATTCTTATGGAAAAGGGTTTTTAAAGGTAAGCTGCATGGTTAGGGCTGGGCAGGGGCAGGGTTAGGGTTAGCACGCATTACTAAGGTGGCAGGGGGACTTGCATGCTGACCCTAACCCTACCATTTCCCCAGTGTGGGTTAATCTTAGAGTGGGTATATGTCATATATGACATATACATGGTATATGACATGAGGGTGTGGGGGCTTGCTTCCTTAAAGTCTGATAGCATGCATACAAAGGCTTAATAAATTATATCCAAATTTGTTGCCACTTGCTAATGTATACATCATAATGTAGACATTTTTCCTAGTGTGATGAATTACTAGATAAGTATTTAAAATGACAAGATCTGACTGCATAGTGGTGCAGCGGTAGCATTGTTGCCTCACAGCAAGAGGTTATCTGGTTCAATTATCAGCAGGGTGCCTTCTGTGCGGAGATTGTATGTCTTCATGTGGGTTTCCTCCAGGTGCTCTGGTTTCCTCCCACATTCGAATAACATGCATCTGGAACATTTCTCACTGGGCCTCCACTGAAAATTGGCTTCATTCCAAGTTGGACTTTCCTGGTTAACAAATGTTAAATAAATAAAATTAAAAAAATAAAAAAATAAATCTATCCTGGTTCAAGTGGTAGCTCTGGCTCCCGTAGGAGCTGGCAGGGGAGGATGAGAGTGAGTGGACGCTGTCAGCACGGCCATCCTAGGGCGAATGGCTGCTAGGTGTTGCACCCATGAAGCATGAACCTATGAGCATGTGCTGCCTGTGTGAATGCATATATATAATCAAGAAGTGTGTCATCTGCATCCTGCAGCATGGAAGCAGAGCTCAGTTAAACACTGCAAGGGACAACGAATGCTGTAATGTGGGATTACAGACCTTCCCACTGGATCAGAAAGTTGGCCCATTCCTTACCACCCTTCTCACTATAAAAGTGGATCAAATGGGCTAGCATGGCACCCTGGTCAGGAATGACTGGATTGTAGAACTCTTGCTAGCCCATGGATGTCTGTTTCTCTCTCACCACTGAATAGGCCAGTTACATGACAGTAGAGGAACTATTGGGCAGGATTGGCTGGAAACAAAAGAAAAATGACCAAATTTAGGAGGTTACTTTAATATTTATTGCATTACATTTGTTTAATGACAGAAGAAGACAAAGAGTAGACTGGATGGGGTACGCATATTTAGCATACTTCTTTCCTTCCATACTTCCCGTTCTCATAATCTTTTCTTTACCTGCCCCATGCCTTCTTGAATGTTGGCATCTCTTTTAACCACAAATTATGGTTGTCAGGTCCATGATTCCACCACCCTCTCTCTATGAAAAAGTACTTTCATTGATCCATAGAGTTGTTGGATAGAGTCAACTTTCTGTACCTCTTCCTTCCTCATCCCTTGTCTTCAAAGTAAACCCTTCACACTTCATTGACATGATCTTGTGCAACCATATAATATATGCATCTTTGTGTTTTCTTGTGAGAAAAGCTCTATCTCCACTAGACTCTGTTCACACACCCTTTCTCTTCCACCCCATAAACTTTTGCGGCTTTTTTTTTGTGAGTCCGTCCAGTAGTAGTCAGTTCCTTTCCCTCTAGTCTTTAGAAATGCATGCAGAAGTCAAATTCTGGTTTCACTGAGGCTTGGTGAAATTATAGCATTACTTCTTTTCTTCAGGAGTCTATCTGCCGGAGGATGCATCCCAGCATTCAGTTAGCTGATGCCATGGTCCTCTCACTTCACTCCTACTAGTTGTGAGAAATGCCTGTAGCTGTTTTCTGATCATGTTGCCATTAGTTCAACTGTCTATTTGGTAAGGCTTTTACTTTGAATTTATTTGGAATCAACCTGAAATGCCATTTTAGGCAACCCATCATGTATGTAGTGCATATTTATCTTTCAAGTGCAGTTAAAATTGGTGAGTAGTGAGAAATATCAGTCTGAATAATGTTAAAAAGAGAATTAAAATGTGATGAAAGGTTGTCTATAAAAGAAGTAAATAAAATTAAAAGGTAGAATGTGTGATTGCATTTAAAAGATGATGCTCTTCTGATTATTGTTCATAGTATGAACTATGGGATACCACTGAGTTATGGTAATGGCTCATGGGCATGAAGCAGTCATCTTTGTTTGCCTCAAAAAATGATGATGTGAGTAGCCTGTCTCCATGCCCAAGGGCAGGGAAGATACTTATATACATGCTCTGAATGACAGGATGCTAACAAGAGTATAAACTACCTAAAGTCTGCATGATTTCTGTTGCTGATCTGGTGAAAGGATGGTTATGGTTTTAGAGAAAATATAAAAGGACTCACGTCACTGAAAATAAGCAAATACTACTTGTGGTTATCTCAGGCACAGCAGAGTATTAAAAAAGAGGCCATAATTTAATTGGTCATCTCAAATATGGAAAGGTCAACTCTATGACAGAAGCACAAATGTTTGTGACTGACACTTAAAAGGAGGACCACAAAACTACAAACTATCATACTAAATCTGAGACTCGAGACTCACACTGACACTTTAAATGTGTTTGGGGGGGGCTTTGTCCCCAGCACCTCCAGTGTGGGGAGTGTAGCCTGCCTCACTCCTGACCATAACTCTGAGATTGTTGTACCCTAGAGAGAGAGAGAGGGAATTTTCCAAGGTACTGCAATGTCAGCCTTAGTCCACATATTGTAGTACTCAGAATTTTGTGATCACACTTTGCCAGACACTCATCACATTGATATGTGATTCTGATGGCCATAAGATATAAAAAGTGTAATCACATGCACAGATTACAGTGGCAGTCATCTTGGATATGGCACAGTGTTATCATCACAATCAGAGGTGATTCTGCAGTCTTACAGGCCATTGTTCTACTTACCTGAGCTTATCTCAGATTTGGTGAACATAATGGCTTAAGTTTTCATCTGTATATGCATATGTAGTGTTTGCTGAGACAAATACACAAGAGGAGCTGCTGCTCATAAATGACAAATTAGTATTTGGTCTGATCACACAGCCTCCTGGAGAAAGAGTGAGAGAGGCCCAGTATTTGGTCTGATTGCACAGCCTCCTGGTGAAAGAGTGAGAGAGTCTCACTGTGAATAATTTAAACAACACGAAGTGGCTTCAGCATGATAATAAAGTTTGGGTCTGTGGGGGCCTTTTCTCATGGGGGGGCTTTAGAAGGGCTGGGCTTATATTATTAGGCATTTACATTTGCTTATATTTTGTAGGAGCATGAGTAATTCAAGTTACAAAGCACATGTACTCATGCAGTGCAAGCTATTTTTGTTGTGCAGTTGTGTTTTGAGGAGTTATGTCTTGAGGGGACAAAGGACATTTTTTTCTGTTACAGCTTTCTCAAATATGACAGACTATTATCATCATGTAGACAATTCTGGTGGTTATTTAGAACACATCAGAGAGTGGCATGTTGGCTGAAGTTTTGCTGTGCACTTTTTTTAAAAGCATAGATTTTACTAAAGCCATCTCAGCACCCTTTAGCTCAGATTCTCCATTCATGTTTGAGACAAACAGGGATGGTGGAGTGGCGAGGCTTCATTAACTTAGGATGGCATTGATTCAGTGGTTAGTGAATTATATAACTACTGCAGTACAGCCACACACAATGGGAAGTGCCTATAGTGCAGTTTCTACTGGCTGCTTACTAAGAATAAAAGTGGTGTCCTTCATTGAAAACCGGAAATATGCAAGGCTTTGCCAAGTGACATTCTAGAAATGGCCTTATCAGATAGAAGTGCAACATTTCACTGGGGCATATTAGCAGAGATAAGCTGAGGAAAAATGTGGTCATGAAGCAAATTTGCATGCAACACTAAACACCATTTGTGGCAGGTTTGCAATTAAATTCTGTTGGCATGTCATATATTTTTAAGTTTTGCCAAGCCATGTATTATGCACACTATGGCTTATCTACCAGTCAAAGTGTTCTAGAAACAATAATTACACCACAGTTAGTTAAAAGTATAAATGAGAGCTGTGACAAATCCTACTTCCTTCATAGCCAGAACAAAATTCCTACCCAGGTTATACTTCGGATGAAAGTCCTGTTCTCTAGCAGGACAAGGAAACATGATGGCACTAGTTTTGCCTTTTTTTTTCGTATGACATTGTGGCATGTCAAAAATGGCAGAAAAGCTGGACTACTTTCTTACCTTGAGAAACAAACTGCTTTGCTCCTCTCATTTGTAATTTCCCATGCATGCTTATAGCTATCACGCCTGGCTTTTGACTGTTTAGACCCCATATATTCTGGATGTCATACTTTCATGTTCTGAGGAAGAATGCAGTCTGTACTTTGTCATGACTGCACACGCATGCATGCAAACCTATTATGTGTCTACACCATAATGAGCCTGTGTACCGTGAAATCAAATGCAGTGTTCTGATTTTTTTCAGTTTCTAGCACTACAAACTGATCTCATTCCAAAAAGCAGCTGTGACCATGACCCTGACTCACTTAAATAATAACTGCTATGTTCTCTGTTTATGCTTGCATAACTTTTCCTTACTGGGGGATTCTTTAGCATATAGTACTCTTTTAATTGTTCTCCCAGTGTAGTAGGAAAATTATTAGAATAAAAATAAGATAGTCTTAGAAAATCTTTAAACAATGGTGTACATAATATCATCTTGTTTAAATTATTTATAGTCCATAAATACGTCTAAGAAGGAGGTATAGTTTCTCAGCAGGCCAAGTTCTTCTGAACTCTGACACAATCAGTGCAGTCCAATTGTTCTGAATATTCGTACCTTTTATATACATTACTGAGGGAAAATTTCACAGTCAGAAGATGAAGCATGGAAAGCAATGGTACAACAACAAGCATTATTTATAGTTTCAGGGCAATAAGAATAAGTTATGCCTAATTAGAGGGGCATGTATTTGATATAGTTCAGTATGTCTTATCCCACATGGCTATTACATGTCCCACACTGCATTAGTATTCCAGGCTTTGTGACAGTTTTCACATGCTACAATGTCATAAGACAGAGAAGACAAAAAATGGGGCCATCATGCATTCCTTATCCTGCTAGGCAGCATGTCATATTATGTGGAATGTTGGAACGTATGGAAACATTTGAGGATACAAAGGTCATGCCACTCTGACCTGACTCCATTTCATTTGTATCATGTGGGCCATAAACAAGGACCAATCAACCAGTGTACTATACTTGGACTTTTGTATATAAGGCCAGGTCTCTGGCACATAGTATAAGATTAATTAGTCAATATGGGGTAATAATGACTGTGTATAAAAATAACTATAAGAAGGTCCGCTAGAATAATTAGTAAGAAGTATTTAGAGGTAAACTTGCTTCTTAACTGATTTTTATTACAATGGATGTCTCTAATTTTAGTTTTCCCTATACCTTCAATATCACAGGGAAAGAATGATAGTTGATAGTGCTTTGTAAGAATATAAATTATAAGTTTGTGATGGCAATGCTCTGTTTGCACAAAGCTTTATAAAAAAATTTGACTAGATTATGCTGTGTGCTGAGGTTCTAGTTTCAAGCTAGAACATGTATTCCCACGTGCCAGGCATTTATCAAAGAATGGGCTACATGTCTGGATTACTGTGGCTGACAGAATAGTTAAAGCTAGTGAAACAGCACCATTAATACTAGGTCTAGTAACTTGGAAATGTTCAACCGTAACATGGAACACTAAAATAAAAATGAATATCCTTCTTCTACGTAGGGTTTAATTAGCCTTCACTTGTAATACCAGTTCTGCTGTATTCATTTGGAAAAGAAAAGAACACATACTAAATAAAGGCTGTCTATACACTGCCACAGAGGTAACATAAAAAAGTGCTGCAGGCACATGGCACTTGCTCACAAGCAGAAAGACTGCAGTGGTGTCTTTCCCTTCGAACTGACAAACAGTGGATCCAGCTTCATGTAAAATCCCATATCCCAATTCTTATCAAGTCTCTTTATTCTTGAAATTGCTTCCCAAGATGAATACATGATAATATCTGAACAGGCAATTCAAACCAATACACGTGCAGTGTTTCTACTTATCTAGTGTATAGACTCCAGTATGACTGATATACTAGAACAGGATACTCATGGTTCCAAAAATGGATCTCCAGTTTTCAAAGATGTGAGGTATGCTATACCTATAGTAATCTGAGTTCTAAGAAGTTAGGGAGGTACAAACAACCTCCATTAAAAGTAATCACATAAGCTACACAGAACCAAGTCAGGAAGCAAGATTTTAAAGGTTAAGGTAACGAAACCTGCCTTCCTCATCATGTCTGACTAGGAACGTGAAATGAATGATTACATTTCTTCAGTTTTGTACCTAAACTGTTCTCTTCAAGTGGCTGAAGTACAGATCTTATTTGATGCCGTCTGTTGCTTAGTGCCTCTTTGCTCAGTGCACCGCTGTGCTCAACCATGTTATGACACGACCTCTGTAAAACATTAAGAAAGACCTTAAAGGTTCCTAGTCATCTACCAATCTCTCTGTCCATTCACGGGCCTGTTGAACTTTTCTCCATTTCTGTGCATTCTGTAGAAAAAGGATCCATTGGTAGCCAAGTACAAGAACTAATAAAATATTATTTGCATTATTTCCATTTTATTTTATTGAGATTGGGCAGCACCGTCTGATGGAATAGTGGCTTGTTAGATAATATAGCACAAAAATATTTATTTTACTTACTTACTGTTAAGTTTGGTGGCCCAACTAGGCCAATCATTTGCTTTCAAGGGAGATTTGAAGTGGTATTTAGACAGACTGTTTTTAAAGAGTGTTTTTTTTTTTTGTATTTATTTATTAACTGGATTAACCCCCCTAGGCACAAGTGCCTTTTACTGGGGTGACCTGGAAATACTATCTGGTTAATGACCTACTCAGATTCACACAGTAGGCAAATAGAAGAAATTAATGAGGACTACAAGATGAAACTTCTAAGCAGATCACAGCCTTACTCACTCTCTTCTATAATTTCTGGCAGCCAATTGCATTTTCTCCCGGTTAGTAACTGTACTAGTCCAAAGGGGCCAGCGGGATTTAATTTGATCTGCCAAGAAAGTTCCCTGACTTCCAACCATATTTACCACGGTCCTCCTTTAAAATTTTCTCCGACCACTTCAAGTCCAAAAAACTTAAGAAAATGGCCCGCATTTGATTGTATTACATTATTGTACATTCAAAATGCTTGATTTGTGAGGATACCTTTAAGAAGTGGTATGTTTCATTAGGTGGAAGCTTTATAGGAAGTGATGTCACATTTCCTTTTTTAATCTCTAATGAAGACTCGCTTTATGTAGAGAGACAAGAGCACTTAGATTTGAATAAAAACTTAAATTTTTATTGTTGGCCAGTTGTGTTATTTATAACTACTTCTCAAATTCGGTGTAATACTACATTACTAGCAATAGTAGTTCCCTGGATGGCCTTTTATTTCATGCAGCTAGGGTGTGCTTTCTTTTAATTTGTTGTAGTGGTCCTGTTTAAGTTCATGTGGAGTGGCTAGAAGCAGCAACGCGCACATTCAGTTTTGTTTTTTCTCTATTGAAGTTTTGGCTGTGGAGTATTCCTTTCTATATTGAGCATTACTAGCCATATTAATGTCTTAGCAAGATAGTCAGCCTTTTACAACCTGGGAAATCAAAGTTCTGCTTCCTAAGCATTTCCATTTTAGATGTGAGTCTAGTATTTTTATCTGGTAACAACAGACTTGAACAATAGTTAATAAATAGTTCAACATGGCAGACACAAGGTCCGCCAATCATTAAGTTGTATAAAGTTTCATGACTGTGTGCCATGAGGTTAAGGATGCAGTGAACATTCTGCCAGAGACTGCAGATGAGCTATGGCTGTTTATGCCACTTTGCACACTTCAGTTCCTGACTCAGAGAATCAAATTGTACTTATGCACTTCTGCAGGTAGTACAGGGTAAAGATAGACATTTTGCAAAAATCAACTAACAGAAACACTTCTCAAAATTCATCTTCAAAATACAAAGCACTACATGCATGCAACTAATTGTTTACTACCAAATGTGATTTCTACTTATTCTTTGACTGCTCTACCAAATGTATAGTACACACACA
Source organism: Protopterus annectens (assembly GCF_019279795.1). Lineage (NCBI taxonomy): Eukaryota > Metazoa > Chordata > Ceratodontiformes > Protopteridae > Protopterus > Protopterus annectens. Next base: position 306,313,986 of record NC_056742.1, on the reverse strand, counting down.
CACACACACACACACACATATGTATATATATATATATATATATATATATATATGTGTGTGTGTGTGTGTGTGTGTGTGTATATATATATATATATATATATATATATATATAAAAGTGTCTCATGAAATAGTGACCAAGTATGAGTGACCCTCTAAACAATTTAGAGAAAACACTCAAAAAAAAACTATTATTACCTTCTACGTTTTTGCAGGGAGGCAAGCCCCCTTACCCTTCCAATGTGGGGGGCTGTGCCCCTACACCCTCTGCTATACTAACTCCAAAAAATGCACAACAGCAGAGTAAGGTCAAATTCCCTTACCCCGCTGTACTGAGATCCCATTCAAAAGACTGATGGCAGAAACTCTATTAGGAATAATGTTCGCTCACATGAGGGTTTGCAAATTTTACAGCATAAAAAAGCATCCACTCAAGTGAGCTTTCACTGTTCCTATTTGTAACCATATATGGAAGCACAGTGTTTCGTCAATGAATATTTTCATCAGTGGGTGAAGGAGCTGGTATACCTGATCAAAAATCAATTGTTCAGAAAGTGACAGTTTTTTATGTTAGAGACCGTGATACAGAGGGGATCAGGAAATATGCCCTTCCTCACTAGAGTGCAGTCTCAGAGTTGATATATATAATTAGCAGGGGATGTGGAAGGGCTTGCCCCCCTGCAGGAATATCATTTTTGTTTGTTTTTCAATCTTTTTTGGATTAATTGTTTTTGAGGAGTGGCATTTGCTGATTTCAGGATCAACATAGATAGATATAGATATGTATATATCTATTATTTATCTTCAGTTAGTTAACTAACATGTACGATGACATCCTGAAGGTAAACCAATTTTACAACATCGACTGCCTACTACGTGTGCACCAGGGAAGAACCTTGATACAAGCAACTTTAAAACATTGTTTTTTGCAGGGGGGTCAAGTCCCCTTGCACCTCCCATGCAGGGGTGCAACCTCCATACCCATTGCTAATTATATATACTAACTTCAAGATTGCACAATCCCTGGATAAACAGAATATTCTCCCACCTGGGGACTGTTGCTTTCACACACTTATTGACTACGTGTATAATTGACCAAATGTGGTCGATGAAACAGACATTGACCAAACCTTCTGCCAACCAAACCAACAGAACCCATATATATATATATATATATATATATATATATATATATATATATATATATATATATATATATATATATATATATGGGTCTACTTTGATATAACGAAAACCCATAATCATAAACTTTATTTTCACAAGATGAAAATAACAAAACTAAAAATCCTGAACCATTAACTTTTTCCCAGGGCAAGTAAATACTTACTCAAAACTACACGAAACACATCATACCATCTGAAACCCACCTAGGTGGGTGACTATCCCCCCAACTATATATACCAACTCCGAGACCACACTAAAGTGGGGAAAAGTGTTACTTGCCCTGGGAAAAAGTACTTGGTTCAGGATTTTTAGTTTTGTTATTTTCATCTTGTGAAAATAATGTTTGTGATTATGGGTTTTATATCTATATCTATATCTATATCTATATTGTGTATATATCTATATGCATCTATATCTATCTATATATTCATCCATCTCTCCACAAACCCTTTCTCTCATTTTTACAAATGGGGTCAGGATGTCACATCAACAGTGGCCATCATCTAGAGCCAAAGATCGCATAGGGTTTCTGTGTTACAAAACCCCACTTACCCATTGATGCTACCCGATGTCACATAATGAGCGGCACCACAGCAGTGGTTAGATATTGCCACCTTTCTGCTCTAACCTTATAGCAGCAGTTCAAAAGAAACGTATTATTAGTGTAGGAGTTCTCTACCAGTGAGCTTCATGTACAAGGGGCCTGCGTCACAAGGTTTTAGAACTATGAAACAACCCCTAAATGGAATTACTTGTAAATAACTGTCTATTCTTTGAGAAATAACAAACTGATTGTTTATAGCTTTTGTGTTGTGTAGCTTAGCAAGTGAAATTACCAACAAGCATTTTCAGAATTAAGCATGCTCTCAAAACTTTGCATTTAGCAGTGGAATTTCGGAATGCTTATCTTGATGACTCATTTCTACCCAAATAGTGGTTTTGCTGCTGTTGTGTGTACTCACCTTTTGAAACTGAATCATTGAATAGCAGTCGCACATCTCATGTTGTGCAGTCTTATAGATATTATAATGAGAAATAATATGACGTTAGAGTAAGAAAACATGATGAAGATACAAGAAAAGAAATGCACTAATTGTAAGATCGTGACATTGAAAATTATCACTGACTTTAGACTATTTTATTTAATCAAATAATTTGCTGTATCCTTGATTGACTATAGGTAAAATATTTTTTTGGGTTCAAGTATAAACATAGACACAACCCAAATAAAACTATTTGACTCGTAATAGCAGCCATGCAATACTATGGACAGTGTTATGTGATCCCATCCAAATGGGCATCATCTCTGCCCCCATGTAAAATAATATTTTAGGACTAATTATACAATTCAGCACAAAGCCTGTAAGACTAAATCCCTTAGATGTTATATTATTAATTAGATGACAAAGTCATTGCTGTCTGTTTAATAATACCGTAAAAAACAGTATACCGAGTAAGGAGACTGGTCCTGAAGACATAGAGAAGTGCTGACGGTCCAAAAAAGGTGCTCTGCAGTTCTTGATGGCAATGAACATCCAAAGCTGTCATAAATGTAAATTGTGACAAGAGGAAGTTGGATTCCCCAATGCCAATCTAAGGGATCTGGACTTGTGTGAAGGGTGGAAAATGCAGTGCTTGGTTAGGAACAGGTATTTTTTTTTTTATTTTAAAAAAATGCTTTTTGTAGCAAATGAATTGTATTCTTTATTTATTGCTAACTAGGCGTCCACTAGTTTCATAAAGGGCATCGCTAACATGGGGACTTAGACACTCATCAGTTACAATCTAAAGAGGTCAAGATTTGAATGGTATACGAATGTGTAAGAATTAAATGTGGCAGAGTTGTAACATGTTAAAATCATTTCTAGTAAAAAAGTGGATTGCTGTCTTTACTTCATAAACATATTCCAACCAGTGTTTTTAATGGTATGGATATTACCAAAGGATTGGGTACCACCCAGTGTGATTTCAAAGTGGCCTTTTCTTGTGTGAAATGAGGGTAAATTTCAGTGGTGGAATTGTAAAATGCATCATATTTAATGAAATCATTCTTGTTACAAGACCTTTCCCAGTTATTCCAAAAACATGACATGGATAGTTGAAAATTAGTAGTGCTTTTAATGGTGTCAATAACTCCAAAAGGCCGAGCATTTAATGTTACACCAGTTAAAGTAAAGTCAGCATTAAGCTGTTGTTGAACTAGGCCATTTAAATAGATATAAGTCCATACATATGGACATCACAGTGGTGCAGCGGTAGCATTGTCGCCTCACAGCAAGAGGTCCTCAGGTTTGATTCTCGGCTGGGGTGCTTTCTGTGTGGAGTCTGCATGTTCTCCTTGCATTCTTGTGGGTATCCTCTGGGTGCTCTGGTTTCCTCCCATGTTACAAAGACATGCATCTGGAGCATTTCTCCCCATGCATCTGCTGAACATTGTCTCGTTCCAAGTCAGATTTTCCCAGTTAACAAATGTTAAATAAATAATAAAAAAAGATGGGGCTTTTGGAAACTTGTCAGCAGAGGTAATTTCCTCAGACTGGATTTGGTACTTAACTTCACAGAAATATGTACTGAATCACACTTATATAGTTCCAAACGTTTGAAGACCATTATTATAGGTTCATACGTTCATAGGTTGGTACTAGGCTATTGGCCCTAGGGCCTATACAAGCCTAGCCATAACAATTCCCTGGCTATTTCTTCCCTGGACCCCTATCTAACAGGGCAACTGACGTGATCCCCAGGGTGAATTTCCTTTCTCCCATCCAATCATCATGGTTCCTTTTGAAGAGGACCAAAGAGGCACTCTGCTTGACATGTATGGGCAGTCTATTCCAGAGTCTGGGGAGTCTCTGGGTCAGGAACCTATCCCTCCAGCATGTTTTGTTTATTGTGATGACAAGATTTAGATTCCTGGAACATGTGGCTCTGAGGGATTGGGATTTCTTTAAGTGTAGCATGTCCAACAGCTCTGGGTTTGAGATGGCCTTTTATGTTAAGCAGAGTTCACCTCAGAGTAGACAATATGTGACAGAGTATAGCTGGATTTTTTTAAGGTGGTCAGCATAGGACATCTGCTTTAGGCCTGTGATTCTTTTAGTGAGGTATTTATGCGGCCTTTCCAGTTGTTGCAGATGTCTTGAGAGGTACATATCAAATGGGGCATTGTATTCTATAATGGGTCTAATGAGGGAGGAGTACAGTGGGACAATGACCTCCTTTTTTCTGGATGAAAATCCATTAGTGATGAGGTGTGCCACATAGAAGACTTTCCTGACTGTTGTGGAGATGCGGTTAGTGAAGGTGAGACCACTGTCCACCTGTGTCCCTAAGTCTCTTATCACACTTTCAGTGTTTAGTGTACTGCCACCTATGTGATAATTCACGGGTAAATTTTTTTTTCCCAAAGGGGATAACTATACATTTCCTGGCATTGAGCTTGAGCCCATGGCTCTGGCACCAAGCATCTGTTTCTGTAAGGCCCTTTTGTAGAGTATCCACATCATTTGGGGATTCAATAATGGCTCCCAGTTTGCAGTCATCTGTGAACTTTGTTAGCCAGAGTCCCTTAGTGTTGGCCTGTACTTCAGAGAAGTAGATGCTAAACAAGAGAAGTCCCAAGACTGAACCCTGAGGTACTCCACTTGTCACTTGTCTGGAGCTGGATTTGGAGTCAGCTACTTTTACAGTGTGGGTTCTGTCAGTAAGCCAGTTGGCAACCCATCGAGTGACGTAGGGAATAATGCCCAGCTTAGTAAGTTTATCTATGATTCCAGAGTGGGGGATGGTGTCAAAGGCCTTGGGGAGGTCCAGATAGGCTTGTGTGGACCGCCTTACCCTCGTCCACGGCTCTGGAGACTGATTCAAAGAAGTCAATAAGGTTCAGAAGACAAGATCGGCCCTTCACGAACTCAACTGGGTGGGGTCCAGTGTTTTAAGGTTTCCAATGTCTTTGTTTATAAGTTCCATGAATACACAATTACATGAAAACCCTGCTTTAACAACAATGGAATCATACTCAGGAATGTAAATTAAGATGCTTTACAGGGGGGTTAATCTTCACGTGCTGTCATGAATGTCACTGTATCTCCATACACCCCAAATTAAACATTATGCTGCTGATACTCTTATCTATGAAGACAGGAAATAACTGGCTTGGCAGGGGAAAAGTATCTCCCATCTCTTGTGTTGTGTTACCTTAAAACTTTAATATATCTGAGATATGTGGGTAGACTTTGGAATCTAATATATAAATTATCTCATATGGTAGCAAATTTCATGTCACAAGGCAAAGATATGGGACATGAAACTGAGTTTTCTAACCCTTCTTTTCACGTTATTTCATGTATTACAAATACCAGACTCCTACACATTACATTTATCGTTTTTTTAAGTGTTTTACTTTCAGTTCAGTAGTACACAGTAATTATTTCATTTGCTTAAGTTGTCTCTTGAATACAATGTCATGAGTTTGTCTGGGTTTTTACAAATGTGCTTGCACATGGATGTTTTTCTTCTGTATTCTTAAGTAATTTTAACAGTTCTATAGTATTATTTAATTTTATTGTATTACTTTAGACGTCTTGTAGGATTATATTCACATATGTTACTTTTATAATTGATTTTTTTTAATTCAGTCTTATTTCATTTAGTTGTTTAGAACTCAATGTGTTTTGCTGGTAATTCATCCATCTATGCTTCATGGTTCATGACTGACTCCAATAGTGCATATGTGAACAGCAACCACCATCCATGGAGTTTACTAGGCAGATAGGAAAGGGTGAAAAAAAAAGTGCATTGCCAAGCTTTTCTTCCCTATGTCACACACAAACACACACACACACACACACACACACACACACACACACACACACACACACACACACACACACACACACACACACACACCCTCATACACACACACAAACACACACGTGTGCACACACACATATGCACACGCACTCACACACACACACACACACACACACACACACACACACACACACACACACACACACATGCACATACTGCATGCGCACCTAAGAAAAAATTAGAGTAAAAAATTCACCTACTGCATGTCTTTGGGAGGTGAGAGGAGACCAAAGTATGTAGAGAAACCTCATTGGTTGGGCATGTAGGCATCACTCAGGAGTCACCTCAACTGAAAACTGAACTGGAAGACCTTTTCCTGTGATGTGGGAATCCTCCTGACTTCACCTGTGCACTACACTTTCCTGGTAATACCGTTTTCCAAATGGGCATACTGAGCTGTGATTTTCTTGGGTCTATATTAGTTCACCAAAAGTTATTTTCAGCAAACACCTCTTTATCGACACATATTCAATGAAAATCACTTCTGAGATTCGCTGAATTTTCCAGTGGCAATGAAACAATTGCCCCACAGCCAATGAAACCCACAACTAACTAACTCAAACCCACCCAAGTGGAGGGCTTTGCCCCCATTCCCCCCTAACTATATATACCAACTCATAGATTGCACTACAGTGGAGAAAAGGGCAAAGTTGTGTAGATGGCCAACTACTTCATTGCCCTTGGAAAATTCAGCAAATCACAGAAGTCATTTTTGCTGAATATGTTTCGACGAAGATGTGTTCGCTGAAAATAACTTTTGGTGAACTAATGTAGACACAATTTTCTTTTGTTTTCTATTGTTTTATTTAACATTTTTTTTCCAGTTTTATGAATTTCATTTCCATGGTTTTGTTTTAGGTGGGTATGCTCTTTTTGTGAGGTTTAAATGTGCATTTTTTTTGTCTGCAGTATGATAAAGTTTCATTTTTTTTCTTTAAGCATTAATGGGGCTGAGTTACTATGATTGGCTTCATTATCTAACTAGTCGAGGATATGCAAAGAATGATGATGCATGTTTGATAATGTGCACAGGATAATGATAAGATATCTATATGCTGTAACTGATAAATATCTTTTCACATTACTTTACCAGCACGCATTTTTTAAGATAAATACACGTACATATACAGATTGAATTTTTTATTGAAAAAACAAAACATGCTTAGTTTTGCATGAAGGCCCAGAGAGTGTGTGGGTTACATTAGAAACCATCTTTATGAAAGCCTTACTGAATCATCCATGAACATTTAATTTTGTTACAAACAATAAAAAAGCTCCTGAGTTCTACTAGTTCCACCAAGTACTTGCTCGACACAGCACAGTAAAACAGAAGCCACGAACTGCTGCAGTAAAGAATCCTTTTATTTAAAAACCATCCAACAGTGTAAACAGATAAAATTGTTAAGCGCTTTCATCTAGTGCTCCTAGATTTCATCAGAACATTAATTTGATGTATCCTAGCTATTAAATAGTTAGTTTACCCGCCAAAAATGCTAATAAATTGGCTTAATTGGTGATTCCAATATGTTGTATTTTTAAAGCTCTAAATACAATTAAAAACCATATTGTTATACTGCGTAAAAATCATACTGATAACTATGTACATTTTATATATAATATCTTAAGTACATATACAATAATTTATGCAGTAATCATCATGTTTTTTAAGCTCTTATGCAAGATGAATAATGAAAGTCTAAAAACCATAAATAAATATGTATTACATATATATGCATCCATTGTCATTATATAATTATATCTAACCTTTTCAGTTTGATTGACTTTATGTTCTTAACAGTGGCTTAGTGGGTATGACCTCATTTAACCCAGGCAGTGTAGCAGCCCCTAGCCGTAATTGCCACTTAATTTCTTTTTCGCCCACTATAGCCTTTGTATTGCCTCCTCTAGGATTGGGGCTAACCACCTCCAGTATCCCAAACTTAAAGTTATTACACAGTTCATTATTTATTGTATGCCTAGATAATGCATTATTAACATCTTTCTTTTTTATGCAATATAAGTGGTCATATATTCTGTTTTTCAAGTATCTGTCAGTCATACCAACATAATAATTCACACATGTGTCCCAAATAGCCAGATATATGCCATGCCTACTAAGACAATTCCCATTCTTAAAATAAATCTTGGTTCTATTTTTGTCCTTTAAAATTATTGATTTACCTTCAAAATATATTTACAGTAATTACAGAATCCACACATCGTAGTACCCCTGTTGATGTGTGAACCAGATTTGCTGGAATTCTGTTTTATTTGGATGAGCCTCTGAGGCTGTTGCCTGCCTTATATACAAAATTCGGTGCGGTGGGTACTTTGTCCTTTACCGCTGCATCATTTCTTAATATGTGCCAATGCTTAGATATTAACTGTTTAACCTTATGAGTTTCATCCCCATATTTCACAATACATGATCTATTGTAACCTAAACCATCATTTGTATCATTTGTCCTTTTGTTAGGTATTCCTTTGCCTATCAACGGGTAGTATTTATTACCCCATTCCTGTGTGATATACTGAGCTAAATCTTTTAACATCTTTTCTGGATATCCCTTTTCCCCAAACAGGGTCACCATAAAGCTTATCTCCTTCAACACATTGCTCTTAACTGATGTCATCCTTGCAGCCCTAATCATTTGCCCTTTCACTATGTTGTATTTTACTTTGTATGAGTGGGCACTAGAGAAATGCAAGTAGCTATTACTATCGTTTCCTTACGATGTATCATAGATTGAAATGCCTTCCCATCAGTGTAAACATATACATCTAAATAATTAATCCCTTGCCTACACCATTGGTAGGTGAATTTAAGATAGGCGGTTGTATTATTGATATAGTTTACAAAATTTTCCAATTCATCAATACTTCCTTTCCAAAGCAAAAATATATCGTCCAGGTATCTTACGTATTTTAATATCTTCTGCATCCACTCTGTATTGTGAATGTATGTTGTTTCCCAATCCAAAAGGACCATATTAGCATACATAGGGGCGCATGCTGCCCCCATTGCCACACCTGTAACCTGTTTATAATATTCACCTTCAAAAAATATATAGTTATAATCCAATACTATTTCCATAAATGATGCAAGTGTTATGATCTCATCATTTTGCAATCCACTGAAGTTTTTCATGCTTTGGATGAAACTTTCTATTCCTTCGTATCTAGGAATACATGAGAACAATTCCTTAACATCTATAGTTATGAAAATAATATCAGATGACCACAAGTCCTGTGTGAATATCCCCAAAAAATCCCAGGAGTCCTTTATAATATGTGGTATATTTTTATACATATGCTTAAGTCTGGTATCCACCACTTTTCCATATGGGAAAGTCTTACTTGCACTTCCTGAGATTATGGGTCTAAAGGGGGGGTCTATAGAATTTTTATGAACCTTGGGGATGCCTCTTATAGTAGCCAAAATTGGATATTCTACTCTTAAAAATTTGTAAAGCTCCTCATCTATTTGTGCATTTAATAAAAATTCCTCTAGAACTCAGGAGCTTTTTTATTGTTTGTGACAGTCGATGATGGACTCGCTGCAGGATATATCAGGTTGTGAAAACCCCATAACCCGTGATGAAGTGGACAAGTTATACTCAGAGATGGCTATCATTAAAGGGGAGTTAAGCCGTCTCTTGGAGTTGTTAACTCCCAATACCGGTGCTTTCACAGCACCAAACCCGCCTTCTACTACGGAAGCCCTTGAGCTGTCTCATTCCTTCATGGGCCAAGCGAGTGACGTGGAGATACCAAATGGACAACGTAGAAGCTCTTCTCCTATTCCGTTCACCTGCACACCGAGGAAAGACAAGCGTTCAACGGGCATCTCTAATTCAGCAGTACCAAATATAAATCCAGCTTCATTTAACATTGAGGAGGAATCGTATCGGATATCGGGGGCAAAACCAAAACGACAGTTACCTGAAAGGACATATGCGACCAAAGTAAAGAATTACAGCATCGCAAACAAACAAAATACAGGTACTGAGCGTTCTAAGTCTACTCAGGACAACCAAGATAACTTTAAGCAATATAAAGTTGAGAATTTGTTGCAGTTACCGTTTGATTTTATAAATCACAGGAAACCGAGTACTAAGCGTTTGAAACAACAGGAACAATATAAGTCGTTGAAAGATATGATTTTCAGTTTCGGTAACAAATTAACAAAGGCTAAAGTTATACAAGTGGAAAATATGTATTTAAAGCATTGTTTAAATAGTCATATAGTCCCTATGGGACTTCGCTTTTTTAAAAAACCTATGGGTGTTGATTTAAATGCGGACAATATAACAAAATGTAATGAAATGTTTGATTGTTTTGGTGAACAGTTCATGAAATTTATTATGAGCAATAATGATGCACAGTTAACTGCATTAATTGTAGAAATTGAAAGCATGGATAAAGTGATCCGTGAAGATAAATTGTTCCCGCAGTGGGAAACGTTATTTTTTAAGCAATTTGAATATGCCGAACGTACCAGCGAAAATGCATTTTCTAGGAAATGTAAAAAACTAGAAAGAGATATGAAACAATATGAGACAGGAGTGGCATATAGATGGAATAGGAATGATATAGGGGGACAGAGAGGTACATACAAGGTGTATACTAATCAATACTTACAGGATAAGAATATCCAACAGCATTCTGAAGATGTTTTTTTAGAAGACGTGGAATACGACAGATGGCAAACGGTGCAGGGGAAGAGGAAGCGATTCCCAAGGGGGAACATAGAGAAACAATACAGGTGATTAATACTATAGATGCACCAATAGTAGGGAATTCCACGGAGGCATTACCAACAGAATGTATGGGTCAAGTGAAGAGTAAAAATAACAAAAAGATGGAGTCAGATATTAAAATTTATAATTATAGTAGCCATATACCTAATGAGGACATTATAAAGGTTTTTTCAAAAGGTATGAAGTACATACCTGATAAATCTATGGATTTAGTTGATACTCTGGTTGAATTGAAGTTGTTTTTGCGGAAGCTCAACCTAGGGGTATTTTTTCAAAATAGAATACAAACAGCATCTACTAACAAACATCTAAGTAAAAGGAGCACCTTTACTCCACCTATGGTTAAAACTTTAGAAAATTTTGAGAAAGCTATACAAACTGACATATATAAGCTATACAAGAAAACAAAGTATATTAAAAAAGAGTCCAATCAAAATAACTTTATATGTAAGGCTATAGATAATATTTGCTCAGCTGATGTTAGGATCTTGGTAGCCGATAAGGGTGGGGGGATTGTACTCTATGATCAGGAAAAATATAGTGCCAAAATATTTGAAATATTGAATGATTCAAAACAGTATGAAGTGTCATCCTTGAATCAAGTCAATATTGCTTATAGCAGACTTGATTCTTTTCTAGAGGAATTTTTATTAAATGCACAAATAGATGAGGAGCTCTACAAATTTTTAAGAGTTGAGTACCCAATTTTGGCTACTATAAGAGGTATCCCCAAGGTACATAAAAATTCTATAGACCCCCCCTTTAGACCCATAATCTCAGGAAGTGCAAGTAAGACTTTCCCATATGGAAAAGTTGTGGACAATAGACTTAAGCATATGTATAAAAATATACCACATATTATAGGACATCTGCTTTAGGCCTGTGATTCTTTTAGTGAGGTATTTCTGCGGCCTTTCCAGTTGTTGCAGATGTCTTGAGAGGTACATATCAAATGGGGCATTGTATTCTATAATGGGTCTAATGAGGGAGGAGTACAGTGGGACAATGACCTCCTTTTTTCTGGATGAAAATCCATTAGTGATGAGGTGTGCCACATAGAAGACTTTCCTGACTGTTGTGGAGATGCGGTTAGTGAAGGTGAGACCACTGTCCACCTGTGTCCCTAAGTCTCTTATCACACTTTCAGTGTTTAGTGTACTGCCACCTATGTGATAATTCAGGTAAATTTTTTTCCCAAAGGGGATAACTATACATTTCCTGGCATTGAGCTTGAGCCCATGGCTCTGGCACCAAGCATCTGTTTCTGTAAGGCCCTTTTGTAGAGTATCCACATCATTTGGGGATTCAATAATGGCTCCCAGTTTGCAGTCATCTGTGAACTTTGTTAGCCAGAGTCCCTTAGTGTTGGCCTGTACTTCAGAGAAGTAGATGCTAAACAAGAGAAGTCCCAAGACTGAACCCTGAGGTACTCCACTTGTCACTTGTCTGGAGCTGGATTTGGAGTCAGCTACTTTTACAGTGTGGGTTCTGTCAGTAAGCCAGTTGGCAACCCATCGAGTGACGTAGGGAATAATGCCCAGCTTAGTAAGTTTATCTATGATTCCAGAGTGGGGGATGGTGTCAAAGGCCTTGGGGAGGTCCAGATAGGCTTGTGTGGACCGCCTTACCCTCGTCCACGGCTCTGGAGACTGATTCAAAGAAGTCAATAAGGTTCAGGAGACAAGATCGGCCCTTCACGAACTCAACTGGGTGGGGTCCAGTGTTTTAAGGTTTCCAATGTCTTTGTTTATAAGTTCCATGAATACACAATTACATGAAAACCCTGCTTTAACAACAATGGAATCATACTCAGGAATGTAAATTAAGATGCTTTACAGGGGGGTTAATCTTCACGTGCTGTCATGAATGTCACTGTATCTCCATACACCCCAAATTAAACATTATGCTGCTGATACTCTTATCTATGAAGACAGGAAATAACTGGCTTGGCAGGGAAAAAGTATCTCCCATCTCTTGTGTTGTGTTACCTTAAAACTTTAATATATCTGAGATATGTGGGTAGACTTTGGAATCTAATATATAAATTATCTCATATGGTAGCAAATTTCATGTCACAAGGCAAAGATATGGGACATGAAACTGAGTTTTCTAACCCTTCTTTTCACGTTATTTCATGTATTACAAATACCAGACTCCTACACATTACATTTATCGTTTTTTTAAGTGTTTTACTTTCAGTTCAGTAGGACACAGTAATTATTTCATTTGCTTAAGTTGTCTCTTGAATACAATGTCATGAGTTTGTCTGGGTTTTTACAAATATGCTTGCACATGGATGTTTTTCTTCTGTATTCTTAAGTAATTTTAACAGTTCTATAGTATTATTTAATTTTATTGTATTACTTTAGACGTCTTGTAGGATTATATTCACATATGTTACTTTTATAATTGATTTTTTTTAATTCAGTCTTATTTCATTTAGTTGTTTAGAACTCAATGTGTTTTGCTGGTAATTCATCCATCTATGCTTCATGGTTCATGACTGACTCCAATAGTGCATATGTGAACAGCAACCACCATCCATGGAGTTTACTAGGCAGATAGGAAAGGGTGAAAAAAAAGTGCATTGCCAAGCTTTTCTTCCCTATGTCACACACAAACACACACACACACACACACACACACACACACACACACACACTTTGCGCACTTCACACGCACACACGCACACGCACACACACACACACACACACACACACACACACACACACACACACACACACACACACACACACACACACACACACACACACACACACACACACACACACACACACACACACACACACACACACACACACACACACACACACACACACACACATGCACATACTGCATGCGCACCTAAGAAAAAATTAGAGTAAAAAATTCACCTACTGCATGTCTTTGGGAGGTGAGAGGAGACCAAAGTATGTAGAAAAACCTCATTGGTTGGGCATGTAGGCATCACTCAGGAGTCACCTCAACTGAAAACTGAACTGGAAAACCTTTTCCTGTGATGTGGGAATCCTCCTGACTTCACCTGTGCACTACACTTTCCTGGTAATACCGTTTTCCAAATGGGCATACTGAGCTGTGATTTTCTTGGGTCTATATTAGTTCACCAAAAGATATTTTCAGCAAACACCTCTTTATCGACACATATTCAATGAAAATCACTTCTGAGATTCACTGAATTTTCCAGTGGCAATGAAACAATTACCCCACAGCCAATGAAACCCACAACTAACTAACTCAAACCCACCCAAGTGGAGGGCTTTGCCCCCATTCCCCCCTAACTATATATACCAACTCATAGATTGCACTACAGTGGAGAAAAGGGCAAAGTTGTGTAGATGGCCAACTACTTCATTGCCCTTGGAAAATTCAACAAATCACAGAAGTCATTTTTGCTGAATATGTTTCGACGAAGATGTGTTCGCTGAAAATAACTTTTGGTGAACTAATGTGAAGCATAATTTTCTTTTGTTTTCTATTGTTTTATTTAACATTTTTTGTTCCAGTTTTATGAATTTCATTTCCATGGTTTTGTTTTAGGTGGGTATGCTCTTTTTGTGAGGTTTAAATGTGCATTTTTTTTGTCTGCAGTATGATAAAGTTTCATTTTTTTTCTTTAAGCATTAATGGGGCTGAGTTACTATGATTGGCTTCATTATCTAACTAGTCGAGGATATGCAAAGAATGATGATGCATGTTTGATAATGTGCACAGGATAATGATAAGATATCTATATGCTGTAACTGATAAATATCTTTTCACATTACTTTACCAGCACGCATTTTTTAAGATAAATACACGTACATATACAGATTGAATTTTTTATTGAAAAAACAAAACATGCTTAGTTTTGCATGAAGGCCCAGAGAGTGTGTGGGTTACATTAGAAACCATCTTTATGAAAGCCTTACTGAATCATCCATGAACATTTAATTTTGTTACTACTTTTTGATTACAGCAAACCAAAAACGTCACTGGGAACTGCTGCTGTACAAATACTGTAAAATGTTTATTAAAACACAAAACAAACCAAAAAGTATCAAAGTGAGCGCTTTCGGGCTAAGCCCTTCTTCAGACAAAGTGCTTCTCAGAAACATCACATTTTAAAATAAACATACACCAATCACTCTTCAGGTTTTTTACTGAAGAGTGATTGGTGTATGTTTATTTTAAAATGTGATGTTCTAAGCACTGTCTGAAGAACTTAGCATCACTGATACTGTTGTTTTGTGTTTTAATAAACATTTTACAGTATTTGTACAGCAGCAGTTCCCAGTGACGTTTTTGGTTTGCTGATTTATTTCTTTGCTGATCTGGGATTTGGCTAAGCACTAGCTTTATTCTTTTTGGATTTTACTTTTTGATTACAAATTGTGAATTCTGTACAAATGCACTTCCACAATTCATGGCCTTCATATTTGAATTCTCTCTCAGAATAAGAAATTTCTCCCTCTAAAACATCACCATTCCTGATGTATGACTTCCGTTAAGATTAAGCTTGCATGGCTGGGACTCTTGTGGGTAACAAGCTACAGTGACTCAATAAGGCAGTATTAATAAAAAGCATTTATAAAAAGTATATATAAATTAAGGACAGATAGAGCAGGTTACATAGTAATAAGGTGCCCTTGACACACACACACACACACACATGCACGCACGCACGCACGCACGCACACACACACGCAGGCATGCATGCACTCACACACACTCACACACGCATGCACACACACACACACACACACACACACACACACACACACACACACACACACACACACACACACACACACACACAAAGTCAGCAGTGGGATTTAAGGTCATAAGGCCATCCCTCCAGAATCTACTCCAACCCTATTACACCACCAGACCACTAAGATCCACAAGCAAAAATCACTTGCATATCACTAAAGCCAATAACTCTGCTGGTAAAGCACTATTCTCTTGCACCATAGCCAAATTATGGAACTCCCTCCCACCCACAATTACCTCCATACCATCATGCACCCACTTCAAAACTTTACTAAAAGCACCTAAAACATGCTGGCTATGCCCTTGCAACTCCCACTCTAATATCACCCACCCCATCCAACCACTACCTTTCTTTCCACTCCACTAACTACCTTGATTATAGCAAGCTCAGATGCTCATAAGCCTAGTACTTGTTATACAGAAGGAACTTCTTATTGTAACATTTGTTAATGTCTGTTACGTACTTCACAGATAAAGATTCTAGTTGTCTACTGGTGTACTATGTTCTTCATCTGTAAATATGTTGTAAGTAATTGCTATGTAAATTGTTAATCGCTATGTAATCCAATGTAACTACTGTATGTTTATTTTAACTGTGGAGCTTTTCTCCCGGGCCTCCGCTGAAAATGGAAATACGTCCAGTCGGACACTCCCGGTCAACAAATAGAAATAAATAAATAACCATTAGGCAGGAAGGATGCAAATTCCATAAAACTGCCTCTGGTCATCAAGCCTTATAACAAGAAAACATGAAATTTACAGGCACTGTTGCAACCCCATTTCAAAAATGCAAATTCAAATGTTGAGCAAAATGTTGGCAATAATTCAAAACCAGGTTTTATGGTGTCTTATTTCAGGGAAAAGTGATAGTAGAAAATTTCCTAGACATCATAGTTAAAACAATAAACTGTATATCACAGAAGGCTGAATTTCTGTGCACAGAGTGCCTGTACTGACAGTACTGGTCACCTGGCTATGACCATCAAAAGTAGGTAGCAATGGAGACCAGGATCCTAGTAACCTTGCCAGGATATGCTTAGATAGGCCTCATTTGTGGAATTGAAACCAGTTAAGAGAGCACAAAGGGTTGACCAACTGAAATAAAAGAGGGATTTCTCTACATGTAAAAGAATCAGTGACTTGTTGTGAGTATATGTTATAAGAACAAGGTTTTGCTGCATATCTGCCAAATGTACAGAACATGCATCAATGCTTCAGTAACTACACAGAGCCCAGTGCTATGATTCAGTAAGTTTTTTACCTATTGCAGCTATTGTGTAATTGGTACACCCAGGCACTATGTGTCTACACATCCACATATGTTACTAGTGCATGCCACAGTCTTCCCCTTCACTTTTGTCACCTAGGAATCAAAAAGAATGTAAACACCATCACTCAGTTATTACTGAATGTCATACATACTGAGTTACTTTCTCAAATATGCATATTACATAGCTGGGGGTAGTATTGTCCCCTGAATCAATATATTCAATGGTTTCTCAGAGTATTATCATACAATTTTGCTATATTGTTTAGCAGTGTACTACTTGCTGACATTCTTCATTTTTGGTATTCATGTTAATAAAAGTTGTAATCATTAAATTACAGTAAGTCAATACTTCTCACATGTGTACTTTCAGCTTTTAGAGGCGGCCTTCTCAGGTGTCAGAATTATGTGTCTGTTGTTTGGCTCATAAAACAGACTTATATAAGCCCTTCAAGATGTCTTCTGTCTGGAATACTATTATACCAACACCCTTGAGGCTCAGTGGCATAGGACAAGTTCAGTCTCCCATCAGTCTAAGGTCAGTGGTCTTATTTCCCCCAGAATTGCCCTTGGTTATCCATCCTTGCTCATTTACGCATCAGCTCATACTTCTGGCTTGTAATTAGACCTTTGCTACTTGTTGCCAAAGGGTGTGCATCAACATTCACCCATTCCTCTGTATCATCACATACACTAAATGCTTCTACATGTTCCGTTGTCTACCTGCAGCAGCATTTACCTACTTCTCTGTATCATTGCATACATTAAATGCATCTACATGCCTCTTTGTCTAACAGCTGAGAATGGGACATCTGGTTAACTGAACATATTTTAAATAGTTTGCACATCTTCTCCACTTAGCCTGTCTTATATCAATGGTATACTTTAGGGGTCCGCCCCTTTAAAAAGTGTGTCCCATTTTATGCCCATTCTGTGGATTCTATCTAATTAATGTATGTTGGCTTACAATAAAAACTTACAATAAAAACTAGACTTGTACTCCCCAGATATAGTCATCCTGACAGAAACCTGGCTAAAACCTCACATTACCAGTGAGCAAATACTCCCTACAGGTTATGGCATACTAAGAGTAGATCGGCTAAACAAGAAAGGAGGCAGTGTAGCTATAATATTTAAACAGCATCTAAACATCCAGATCTTAAAATCATCAGCTCCACAAATAGGCAATGAAGAAATAATATATACCAACCTCAAAATAAACCAAAACAAAACCATCAACATAATTGGATGCTACTTCCCACCTGGCCAAAACATCCCTCCACTAGAAAACCTCCTCAGCTGGTCTACCCACCATCTCCCCAAGAAACTATCATTTCAGGTGATTTCAGTATTGACTGGCAATCCTGTTCTGGCAACCATCCAACCCATCATGTAAACCTTCATGGCTTCACCCAAGTAGTCCAGTCACCAACCAGGATAAATAAAAACTCCAGCATGCACACTACCCTGGATTGGATACTAGTCAGTAAGAGCCCCCAGTCATATATAACAGGTTGCTTATCAGATAGCCTCAGTGATTACTTCCCAACATTCCTACTCAAAAATACCTATACCAAGCTAAACCTGTCATCTACCATCAAATACGTAAAAACTAAACTTTAACCCACTCACATTCATCTCATCCCTCAAAGAATGTAGCTGGCATCCTCTAAAGTACTTCAGTCTTGATG
Source organism: Protopterus annectens (assembly GCF_019279795.1). Classification (NCBI taxonomy): domain Eukaryota; kingdom Metazoa; phylum Chordata; order Ceratodontiformes; family Protopteridae; genus Protopterus; species Protopterus annectens. The sequence continues at coordinate 306,295,444 of NC_056742.1, read as the reverse complement.
ACGCAGTTGAATTTTTTAATACTACCTTCCTGAGCATCCTTAATTACCATGCCCCCACAAGACTTTCCAGAATCAAAGCAAAACCCTCCCCATGGCTACAGAAAACCACTAAGTCAAAATGAAAAGCAGGGATAAAGCCTGGGAGCACTGGCACAAAACCAAAACCCCCTCAACTAGACATAAATTCCTAGAACTATGCAATAGAGTCAAAAAGCTAATAAAACAGGACAAATTCAAATACTACCAGTCTGCCCTAGACTCCTCCCAACACAGCTCCAAACAATTCTGGTCCTTCATAAACTCCATCCTCCACTCAGGTAAAGTCAGTACCCCTCCTTCTAACATCCCTCACTCCTCAGAAAATATTGCTACCTCATTCAACACACACTTCACACAAACCATACTATCACTAGCTAAACAACACAACCCCCATCCCCTCCAACCCACACCTTCAACTAGTAATCTCTTCACTGCCTTCTCTTTTTCTCCTGTACCTACCTCCAACATAAAAAAACTCTTAACTAAACTTAATCCCACAAAATTAGCAGCAGACAACCTCCCAAGTGAATACCTAAAAATCGCAGCTGATGCTCTGGCCTACGCAGTATCTATCTTGATTAACCAATCTCTGTCAGAAAGTTATGTTCCCACACTGTGGAAAGTATCACATGTAATTCCCCTCCACAAAGGCGGACCCTCCACAGAACTAACCAATTACCGCCCCATAGCTATTCTCTCTCCACTCTCCAAAATACTGGAGAGATGCATACACTCTCAGGTCTCAGACTACCTCCTTACTAACAACCTCCTTTCCAATACTCAGCATGGTTTCCGACCAAACCATAGCACCACCACTGCCTTACTCTCCTTTACTAACACTATCCTTCAGCATAAAAACAATGGCTATCTCTCCTCTGCTACTTTCCTAGACAAATCTAAAGCATTTGACATGGTCCTACATAAACAACTTATCTCTGTCCTCAATAATCTATCCTTCTCACAATCAGTCACCAACTGGTTTCAGAGTTACCTGTTTGACCGCCAACAATCCATTGTATGGCAGAATGACATATCTCCCCAACTACCTGTATCCATAGGGGTTCCCCAAGGATCCATCCTTGGACCCCCTACTCTTCTCTGTTTTCACCAATAATCTAGCCTCTGCCACCAAACATGGCACACTCATACAATACGCAGATGACTCAACCATCATCTGCTCAGCTCAGTCCCTACTCAAACTGCAAAAAGTCACACAGGAAGCCTTTTCCTCTGTTGAAACTTGGTTATCGATGCCCAATTAATACTCACCCCAAACAAAACTAAACTACTCATCTTCCAACCCACCAAACATACTCAAAACAACTCTCACTTTAACATCACAGCAAAAGACAACACCACTATATACCCAACTGAACACACCAAATTGTGGAAATAGACAATAAACTAAAATTTGACATTCACATATCCATAACCATAAAAAAAGTCCACAAAAAACTAGGAACGTTATACAGAAATAAGCAACTTCTCACCAAAGCAGCAAATATTTCAATAGCAAATTCCCACTTTATCTCCACCCTACTTTATGCCTCTCCTATATATACCAACCTAAGGCAATGCGATCTAAACAAGCTAGAGACCTGCTACAACAAAATCGCCAAATTCGCCATAGGGGCATCCTACCGTAGTCACCACTGTCTCTCACTTGCTGAACTGGGCTGGCTTGAACTCCCTCACCTCCTTCAATGATATCAACTCTCACCCGCCCACAAACTAGTAAACCATCCACTAAATGTCCCATCCCTCCAGAATCTACTCCAACCCTATCACATCACCAGATCACTAAGATCCAGCAACAAAAATCACTTGCAGATCACTAAAGCCAATAACTCTGCTGGTGAAGCACTATTCTCTTGCACCATAGCTAAATTATGGAACTCCCTCCCACCCACAATTACCTCCATACCATCATGCACCCACTTCAAAACTTTACTAAACCCTTGCAACTCCCACTCTAATATCACCCACCCCATCCAACCACTACCTTTCTTTCCACTCCACTCCACTAACTACCTTGATTATAGCAAGCTCATATGCTCATAAGCCTAGTACTTATTATACAGCAGGAACTTCTTATTGTAACATTTGTTAATGTCTGTTATGTACTTCACAGATAAAGATTCTAGTTGTCTACTGATGTACTATGTTCTTCATCTGTAAATATGTTGTAAGTAATTGCTATGTAAATTGTTAATCGCTATGTAATCCAATGTAACTACTGTCTGTTTATTTTAACTGTGGAGCTTTTCTTCCCAGGCCTCCACTGAAAATGGACCTACATCCAGTCAGACACTCCCAATCAACAAATATAAATAAATAAAAATAAAAAAATAAATTAATGACCCTTCCTTTATATAGTGATAGTGGAATTCATATTCTTGCCTGTTTACATTCATGTTTATTAAGTTCTATTAGCAGCCCAGTTGCGGGCAGCCACGGTGGTGCAGTGGTTAGCATTGCTGCCTCACAGCAAGAGGTTCTCCGGTTCGATTCTTGGCCGGGGTGCCTTCTGTGCGGAGTCTGCATGTCCTCCCTGTGGTCGCGTGGGTTTCCTCCAGGTGCTCCAGTTTCCTCCCACATCCCAAAGACATGCAGTAGGTGAATTGGCCCTAGGCATGAGTGTGTGCATGTGTGTGCCTTCTGTGGAAGGTTGGGCGCTGGGCTGGCAACCTGACACCGTAAAACTCCACTGCCAATCATGAGCAGACAGGTGATCCGCTGTGGGTGACCCCTAACCGGGAAAAGCCAGAAGAAGAAGAGCAGCCCAGTTGCCTTGTTAAGGATAACATTTCTGGTAGGGTATTGCTGATTGTATGTATGGTACTGTAATAAGCAACAAGAACATTAGGCTTCTTGTGTTACATGTGCTTAACACAGAAGCCAATAACTTTAACTCCAACTTCACTTTTATTTTGGTGCATATTTCTTATGTACCTATAACAATAGCAAAGTAAAGCAAATGATTATGTGTTTTAACAATAAAATAAAAATAGGTTAGAAACTGTATATCCAGAGAATCCCTCTTGTATGGAATAGACTTCCTTTGGATATAGTGCAGAGTAGCTCCCCGACCCTCCTTAAGTATAACTTGGATGGATGGGCAATCATAAATACACTTCAAGTGGGTGGGCAATCATAAATACACCCCTGGTCTGGCCTCTCATGCTCTTATTGAATGGGTTCAAAACAATTTGGGGTACTGTGGCTAAGCTACTAACGGTCCTCTTGAACAATAGCCTAATATTAACCTATGAACATATGAACTTGAGAACCTAGAAAATGTTTATGTACTCTGAATGGCTAGAACAGTCCAGCAGAATAAACCATACAATTAATACAGTTAATTAAAATCATACAAAGAAAAGCAAACATTAATAAAGAATTGTAAAATGCCAAAAGCTAACTAGTTTGAGAAACCCATAAATGCATTAAATAATGGTAACAGTAACTGTACAAAGATAGTTTCTAAAGCAGTAAATCAAAGACGGATTGAGCAGTAAGTTACTGTAACAAAAAAAAAAAAAAAAAAAAAAACAGCCCAGGTCCACACTGGATAATATATTTAACTTCCCCTTTCAGCATTTTCACAAATCTTCCATCTTATTTGTGGTTCAGTAGTTGGGTTTAAACATACAATTTGATTCAAACATCTTAAATTCTTTTGAAATGAGTTTTGAACAATTACCACTGAAAATTGAATCAGGAAAGTAATTACTTGCAGACATTTTCCTAAAACTGATGTTTCATTTCAGTCAAGTACAGGTCATCAGATTGAGAGTGGATTTATTGTAATTAGGAAGAATGAATCCCTAAAAGGAATTATGTGGCTAGCATAAGTACATGGCCACAGTGCAAATGGCTGTAGAAAAAGTCATAGGTCCACAGGCTAGTTCACTTACCTGGGGGTAAAATTGTAAAATAAATGTGTGTGTGTGTGTGTGTGTGTGTGTGTGTGTGTGTGTGTGTGTGTGTGTGTGTGTGTGTGTGTGTGATAATCAAATGTTCATAATATCAAATGTTTTACAGCTGGCAGAAGTGATCAAAACTCATTTAGTTTAACAGTTGCATACCACTTTATTACTATAGATATAGTTTGCAATGTGGACATAGTAAACAGTAAATTAGACACACAATCCATACAATGCTCAGTAGCTTCTGTATGCTTAAGCTTACTCCTAGGTAAATTTACTTTTTTCACTACAGTCTTCAGGCATCCAGGCAAAACATTACTTCAGTTTCACATAACAAGATTTCTTCTCCCTTACAAGTTCACAGGCTTTATCAACAACAATCAAAATAAATATCAATAAAATGCCTGGTTAGCTGCATTCAATCCTACTGATAAATTCCCTCCTCCACCAAGTAATTTAATTTGGATTTTAACTCATCTGTGTACCACTCAGGTATTCTTGAAATTATTGACAGTTATAGCCTTGTTATTTCCACATGGTCTTACAACACACCAGATTAAAAACAAAGAATATATATATATATATATATATATATATATATATATATATATATATATATATATATACTGCGGTAGCGTTGTCGCCTCACAAGTGGCGACCCCTAACCGGGAAAAGCCGATATATATATATATATATATATAAAATCTGTTCTCCCACTAAAAGTGTCATTGCAAACTGATGTATCTGTTGTAGTCTGTGTGGTGCTTGCATGTTTCAGTTTCATATCTCTTCTGCTGTGTGTATGTATTTAATGCGTTCGTACTTGTATGTGTGTGTGTGTGTGTGTGTGTGTGTGTGTGTGTGTGTGTGTGTGTGTGTGTGTGTGTGTGTGTGTGTGTGTGTACTCCAAGCTTCTTTGTTTTGTTAGCCACATTTTAAATTCCTCAGCCTTATTTGTATTCTTACAGAGGCAAGGCCTTGAAGAACTAAGTAAAATATTCATGGTGTGATGCCACTGAGATCTTGTTCAATGATAGTATGACATCATGTTTCTACTTGTAAACATCTTCTGCATAAGTGCATTTTGAAGGCTCTGTGTATATATTATTTGTCACGTTGCACTGTTAGCAGTGTTAAGCCTGTGGTTCTTCTCACAGACATCTACTGGATGTTATACTCAAAATATAACACTGAACCCCATCTACCAGATTATTCTTAACTCACTCAGCTTTTAGAAATATCCTGTAATATTTCTCCCCTCCCTCCCACTCCAAAGACATTGTATGGTATTGCTGCCCTTGGTTTCATCTATAAACTCCTCTCTGCATTATTCTGCAGATGTTTCTAAAATGCACGTCCATTCTACAGATTTGAGGGAGTTGATGTCTTTACCCTAAGGTAAAATGGTTTGCAAGTTAGTGTAGGAGCAGAGCACATGGCATGAGGTCACGGGATTATTTACCAACACTGCAGTGTTTTGTAGGGTTTTGATCCATAAAAAGAGACCACGATCCTGATGGATATATGGAAAAGCACTGGAATGAGAAGATAATCCTGAGATGTTTATTGATTGGGCCAGATTTAACAATGCACAATAAGTTTTTTCCTCCAGGCAGATAATTAATTTCAATACAATTGACCCAAACCCTTTGCGTTGTGGAAGCATGACATAAGATTTGGATCTAAGCAGCTGGGTTTTCATTAAGAATAACAATTATACTGTCAATTGTACACTGGCATTAAAGCTGTCTGAATATGCTGTAGTCTTGCATTACTCCTCAGGACAAGATAATGACTGCCCTTTACTTAGAATAATTCATTATACTGTGCTGCATTCAGACTTTAGCACAAGTGCTGGAATAATTGAACTCAGTGTAGTTCCAAACAATGTGCTTTTAAACATAAATAATGCCTGTCAAAAGACAACAATGCAGTACATGTTGTAGGCAAGGAAAGAACTGTCAACCAAATAACACAAACATTGGTAACAGGGCATGGAAACTATATACATGCCATACCAAATAAATAAAACAAAAATATCAAAGAATCCAACTCCTATGACAGTATTACAACATTAACCATATTTGAGAAGAGAACCCAAATGTTGTTTAACAGCTAATGTTATTTGTTTATCATTGTATGTTTGTGAGATGGCATATATTAGGAAAACAAAATTTAACACAAAGGCCGAGATAAAACAAAAACTGTGTGAGCTGTTAGAAACAATGTTGTTATAACTCTCATTGTACTTTAATAACACAATGTAATATTGTTGTTTGTCTTTTCGGCTTTTCCTGGTTAGGGGTCACCACAGCGGAACTCCGGTCCGCTAATGATTGGCAGTAGATTTTTATGGTGCCAAGTTGCCAGCCCGACGCCCAACCTTCAGCGAAGGCACGCCCATTCACGCATGTCTTTCAGAGGCCACAATAAATTGTTTAATTTACTGAAGATGGAAAGCATACATAGAAACATGGGAATTATATCTCAAAGTTGTAGTAAAAGAGGCCACTTTTAAAATATATATATATATATTTTTTTTAAATATAATGCATTAGTGTCCATCATTCAGAATTAGAATTTAATGCAGAGTGTTTACATTTGTTTCCATGTGGTAGCATTCAGTGCAAATTCATGTCATAGTGTTGAATCATTAAAGTCAGTGGTTAAGCAGAAGTTTGAAAATCAGAGCAGATAATTTACACTCTGTGGAGGATATTTAATGAAATGTATCAATTTCACATTTTTACGAGGTCAGATAAAATATCCAAATGTTACTTTAAAACACTGCTGAGAAGGGAATAAGCTGCAGTAATGGAGATTTCATCACTCCACATCAGAATGGCATTTTGCTGCAGTCAATTTACATTCCACGATTACATCATAGGCTGCCTGGTACTTTTAAGGATTAGTCACACATTCTGTTCTCTTCAGAGTTTTCAGATCTACAGATGTGATATTTCTGTCAGCAGATTATTGGATTTAGAGGAAGTGCTTTTCCTTCCCACCCCAAGTGAAGGTCCGTTTCCAAAGCATCATGATAACTTACTCTTGGAAGACTTTATAATGCAGTTACTGCACAAATAATAATTCAGAACTAAGGTATTCTTTTTTAACAAAAGTTTTTATTATTTTAAAAGCATAAAAACACAAAAAGAAAAAAGGCTAAAATATAAATAATACTTAAATATGCAAATATGTAAATCACAGACTATATATATATATATATATATATATATATATATATATATACACACACACACACACACACATATATAGATAGATAGATCCAAACTGCTGACATTATCATAAACATATTTACCTAATAAAGTTTTTAGCTTAGTCCAGTATCTAAAAGTTTTTTTTTTTTTATTATTATTATTACTTCTTAGAGTGATGAAACATTTCTGTTTGAAAAATAACAGAGGTTAGAATCATTCAATTTAGGTAGCATTTCACCCTTCCAGTTAGAAGTTATTATTTTCCTTGCAATTGCCAATAAGATCCATAGTAAAGGATAGCGTGAAATTTCTACACAATTAGGAACAAGAGCATTAGTTAATTAACACAGAGGATTATGACTGGGTCACCGATCATAACCTGCTTATTATGTGCTAGACACATGGATGCCAACAAATTCACTTCTAGAGTAAAGCTCGAGACGTAAATTTTGTCATCCAAGTCAAGAACATATAATTAAAGATTATGATCGGAGACCCAATCATAACTCTTTGTAGAGAATGGAACTTTCACTGCTTCACGCACTACTAGTTACAGAAAAAAATAAGTGTTTTAGTGGCTTTCAGGGGCATAATTCACTTAGCAAGTGCTGTCAGAAAGACAAACACAGTCTCTTATGTTTACACTTACCTTGCCATGCCTCTCAGCTGTCCAGATTGTCTCATAATGTCCAGATTTTTGCCTCCTATATTTGGTCTGCTCCACTTAAAATCTTTGATTTTTGGACCAATCTCTGAAGATTGCAGTCACTAAACAATGACATACATTTGAGTTTCAGACTTCATATTTTGTAGAGGAAATGCAGGTGAACACCTACACATACTGTTATTCTAGAACTTTCTCAGTTTATAACAGGAGGTCAGAGACACCTTACCAATATCTTATTCTGCCACTGTTTTTGCTGGTCAATACTTAACAGATTCGACCCCCTAGCATGAGACCTGACCTTAAAAGGTTAAGCAGGGAATGCTTTGTATTTGTTAAGATTGTGTCTTGCACTATTGTAGTGCTTAACTGAATTGTCTTTTTTGAATAATACTGCGTAATCACTGCACTCTTTGCACTATATTAAAGTATCAGATATTATGCATCTGTCTGAAGAACTGAGACATTCTTTACAGCAGTCTGATGTCAATAATGTGTATTGTATTGATTTGCTGTTGTAAATTTTTTCATTTTGTGATTGTCACTGTTTGCCTTGCACAAAGCTTGGCACTAAGTTATTCATAGTCATCAGTTTGAAATGACCGCTGCTAATTTCATGCAATGCTAAGGTTGATTCAGGTTGCTATCACTCTGACCCACATGCCCTGGTAGTTTAATAGTACAATCAGCTGAACATCTGAATGAAATAAAACTTACCTCTGACACAGCACAAATGAACCAAGAAATGCATACACTATGTGCATGTGGGAGAAGTACAATAAAGCCATAGACATCCTGCCAAACTCATTTTGTTAAAATTCAACCTGTATAGGCACGTGTTATTTTGTTAATTTTTGTGCTAGCAAATAATGCAATCATTGTATTTGTGCTACTACAGACCTCTCAACTGTCCCAATTTTGGAGGAATTTTCCTAGTTTCAGGCCTGATTTACCCCTATATAATATGTCATTTTTGTAGGTTTGTCCCTATTTTCCGGCATAATTTACCCCTTCACATAATTTTCTGAATCCTGCTCATCACATGTGATTTTTGAAGTTGTTTAATACACACAAAACCACACTACATGACCAACATACTGGTGTCAACAGTAATCTTAAAAAGAGGACACGCATCTTACATTACCCTTTTGCTGATGCAAAAGTAAATAATATTATGTGTTAGAATTTGCAATACAGTTATTTAAAGTCTACAGATTTTATACTATCTGATAATGTGCTTATATTTTTCTGTCATTTTTGTTGCTCTTTGTGTTTTTAAGCATGTGCTTCTGAGTAGTACCCACATTCCTACAGGAAGAGTTACTAGCTATTTGGTATTCAAACTTTATGCTAATTAGATGTCGAGATTTTTAGTTGGCTGGTCCTACTTTTCAAGGGCCTTTGTTACTCTTTTCAAAGTCTGCAGTTGAGAGGTATGTACTGCTATGTGTTTTGTTCTAAAACACAATACACAACTAAATCATTGTGAAAATGCATACATATATCTTCCTTTTGTTGTCTGTATTTCTGAATTGCAATGAAAGCTTATATGAGTGGGCATAGAACATCTAAGGTACTTGTAGCGATTAGCAGGAAAGGAGCTTTTTGTTTCAAGTGTGCCTGCCTGGGTTTCCTATTTGAGTAAGAATGCTTTTGCCATTCGTTAAGCCTTTATCAGTTATTCAGGAAGTTGGCAGCAAGTGCGGAAATACAAAGTACTTGACCTAGGGAGATATAAGTGTGGAATATTTTACATGCCTGTTTTAGTGTCTGATAAAGTGAAATTCCTGCTTTATCTCAGCAAACATTCAACATCTTTTAGCACTACATTCATAATAAACCAGCTCCTGGGTTCCCGTGCATAACTAGGAATGAATAATACTGGAAAATATAGAGCAGCCATTTTGCAGCAGTTTATTTCAGAAATGCGCACAAGTGCTTAACACTCTAATAAAAATGCTAGCGAAACAATTTCTTTCCTTATGCTTGTAAGAAATATAAGCAGCCAACATTTACCAAGCAGTGATTTTTTTCTTAAATAACATTCACTTTGTATACAATACATGTATATATTGTATTTTGTCATTTGCTGTGCATACAATGTCATGTATCTATTGTGTATATCACCGGACTGAGATGAAATAGGTCTAATGCGATTAGTGTTCTACCATGGTTAACAAATTCAAAATAAATTAAATGGTAACTGGATAGTCTGTTCAGCCAGAGTATCAGTTCTGGATAATGGGCTGAATATGAGAAAAAAAAATTCATCTGAATGGTAACATCCAAATTTGTTTACCTGAAAAGTGGCTGTTTATATGCAGCAAAAGATGAACAAAATGACAGCTTCCACAAAAAAAAAACAATATATATATATATATATATATATATATATCTATATATATATCTATATATATATATATATATATATATATATATATATATATATATATATAACTACATGACAAAGACAATATATTATAATTAAAGTACATAAAGATAGGGAGGTATTAACTGTACAAAACTAACTCAAGCAATCCAAGAGATTGAAAGAACAGAATGTTTAAAAAGTTTATCAAACAAAGGAAGAATACTATGATGTAGAAGGGGAATGATAAAATCTGAAAGAATTATTATTATTATTGTTCTCGAAAACAAGGTCCCTCAACTGTGGAAAATTTCCCATGTAATCCCACTTCATAAAGGTGGACCTTCCACAGAAGTGACAAACTATCGGCCAATTGCTATTCTTTCACCTCTTTCTAAGCTACTCGAAAGGTGTATTCATCTCCAGGTCATGAAATTCTTACTAACAAATATCCTTCTCGCAAACACTCTGCATGGGTTTCACCCATCACATAGTACCACTACAGCTCTCTTATCCTTCACTAATATTGTAAACCATCACAGGAATAACAACTTTGTATCTGCCATCTTTCTAGACCTATCAAAAGCTTTTGATATGGTCTCCCATTCCAAACTAATAGATGTACTAACTGAACTATCCTTCTCACCATCTGGCACAGCATGGTTTAATAACTATTTATCTGGCCATCAGCAATCCGTTCTATGGCAAGGTGACCTATCTCCATGCCTTCCTTTATCCATTGGTGTCCCCCAAGGATCTATCTTAGGCTCTCTCCTTTTCTTCCTCCTCACTAATAATCTACACACAGCTACTCCACATGGTTCTATAATACAGTATGCAGATGATTCAACACTTATCTGTGACTAATAATCTACACACAGCTACTCCACATGGTTCTATAATACAGTATGCAGATGATTCAACACTTATCTGTGACTAATAATCTACACACAGCTACTCCACATGGTTCTATAATACAGTATGCAGATGATTCAACACTTATCTGTGACTAATAATCTACACACAGCTACTCCACATGGTTCTATAATACAGTGTGCAGACGATTCAACACTTATCTGTGACTAATAATCTACACACAGCTACTCCACATGGTTCTATAATACAGTATGCAGATGATTCAACACTTATCTGTGACTAATAATCTACACACAGCTACTTCACATGGTTCTATAATACAGTATGCAGATGATTCAACACTTATCTGTGACTAATAATCTACACACAGCTACTCCACATGGTTCTATAATACAGTGTGCAGATGATTCAACACTTATCTGTGACTAATAATCTACACACAGCTACTCCACATGGTTCTATAATACAGTATGCAGATGATTCAACACTTATCTGTGACTAATATTCTACACACAGCTGCTCCACATGGTTCTATAATACAGTATGCAGATGATTCAACACTTATCTGTGACTAATAATATACACACAGCTCCTCCACATGGTTCTATAATACAGTGTGCAGATGATTCTACACTTATCTGTGACTAATAATCTACACACAGCTACTCCACATGGTTCTATAATACAGTATGCAGATGATTCAACACTTATCTGTGACTAATAATCTACACACAGCTACTCCACATGATTCTATAATACAGTATGCAGATGATTCAACACTTATCTGTGACTAATAATCTACACACAGCTACTCCACATGGTTCTATGATACAGTATGCAGATGATTCAACACTTATCTGTGACTAATAATCTACACACAGCTACTCCACATGGTTCTATAATACAGTATGCAGATGATTCAACACTTATCTGTGACTAATAATCTACACACAGCTACTCCACATGGTTCTATAATACAGTATGCAGATGATTCAACACTTATCTGTGACTAATAATCTACACACAGCTAATCCACATGGTTCTATAATACAGTATGCAGACGATTCAACACTTATCTGTGACTAATAATCTACACACAGCTACTCCACATGGTTCTATAATACAGTATGCAGACAATTCAACACTTATCTGTGACTAATAATCTACACACAGCTACTCCACATGGTTCTATAATACAGTATGCAGATGATTCAACACTTATCTGTGACTAATAATCTACACACAGCTGCTCCACATGGTTCTATAATACATTATGCAGATGATTCAACACTTATCTGTGACTAATAATCTACACACAGCTACTCCACATGGTTCTATAATACAGTATGCAGATGATTCAACACTTATCTGTACTGCCACTTCTCTATCAGCTCTTAATTCTCAAACACAGGAATCTTTCACTTCTGTTGAAACATGGTTAGCCAATGCCCATCTAATCCTGAACCCAAACAAAACTAAATTATTACACTTCCAATCTAACAAGACAGCTATCTCATGCCCAACATTTAACATAATAGTCAAAGACAATAGTGTGATCTCCCCAACAACCCATACAAAGTTTCTTGGAGTGGAAATAGACAATACCCTAAATTTCGACTTGCATATCTCCCTAACTATAAAAAAGTCCATAAGAAACTTGAAAGTCTATATAGGCACAAAAGGTTCCTGACCACAATGGCCAAAATAACATTAGCACAAACCCATCTGCTCTCCACTCTACTATATGCCTCTCTAATTTTAACTAATTTAAGGAAACCTGACTTATCTAAGCTAGAAGCATGTTATAATAAAATTGCTAAGTTTGCATCTGACTGTCCATATAGAACACATCATTGTACAGCTTTAAGGATACTAGACTGGCTTGAGCTTCCCAACATTATTCTTTACAACCAACTCTCCCTAACTCACAAAATTGTAAAACAACCAACTAGAACCCCTGCACTACAAAATCTCATCCTTCCTTACAGTTCCAGCAGACCAGTTCTCTTTAACAACAAGAACTTACTCACCGTTTCCAAGGCCAACAACACGGCAGGAGAATCTTTATTTTCCAACTATATATCTCATATATGGAACTCCCTTCCTAACTCCATTCTCTCAATCTCATCCACTAACCACTTTAAGCCATCACTTAAAGCTTATCTAAAAAATAAGTGGCTATGTTCCTGTACTAACCCATCACAAGTGCTTTGATACATCACAGTATACCCGAAATTTATCCAACTTCTCCCTGGTGTTTAATCCTTTATTTCTACTGACCTATCTCAACATTCTATCTTGACATGTCATACCTACAACTAGTACTAGCTATGTTCAAAGCCTAAGTTTTGTTGTCAAATGTAACACATTTGTTTGTTCTTATGTATACTACATTTTGTTTACTTTATTCTTTATTAATTATTGTAATGTGTGCATGAAAATTTATTGTTACTCATGGAGCTTTTCTCCTCGGGCCTCTGCTGAAAAAGGACCTGTGTCTAGTTGGACTTTCCCGGTAAACAAATGTTAAATAAATAAATTTTACACATTTCATAAGAGAAGCTAGAGCTGATCTGTTTACCTTTAGATTTTGGCAATGTTACATTGGAACCAGGGTGCAAATAGCATTTTCTGTTGTGACCACATTGCTTTAGGATAACTGAGGCAGATTATATCAGGACAAGCCCAAGTCATGTAATTATGGACTTGCTGCTGGTCACATAGATGAAGTGATGGGACCTCCATAATGATTCTGAAGGTCTTTGCAGGAGAGAACAAGGTGGATTATGAGGAATTATTGCAAGGATCATAATGGACTGTGCACTGATTCAGATACTGAATTATGAAGGAGACATGGGTGTGAAATGTATCAGTTTTCTGCTCGCCTATTGTATCACCCTGAGCAAGTCACTTAGCCTCCTTACACTCATTCTTGAGCTCACCATTACAAAATAAACATGTAGAAAGAACCAGTCAGTTTCATTTCAACTTAAGTAATGGTATTGTGATTAATCTGCATAAAGCAAAAGGGGTGTTGTCAATGAACAAAGAATGAGTACTATTGCGCAGAAATATGCAGATGAAAATTATTTGTCACATTATGTGACATACAGCTACATTCTCTGCAGTTTGCAGCATAACCAGAACAGGCCAAAGGGCTCCATATTTAACCCAGAGTACTGGAGAGCTCCCCACGTACGCCAGGATACTGATATAGAGTGGGAAGGAGTGCAATGTATATACCATAATTACCCCTGTAAAGATAATCATGCCCACCTGGATCACTGCGTTCTTTCCTTTGTATCAGATGTGTTTCTAGATTTAAAAATATTTACTATCTTAACATTTAAAATTAATAATAAATATAAAGCAGAATCTCATGTAAATAAATGTCTGGTTCTGCTTACGAATGTCTTATGAGGGATGCATAGAGCAAACACTGCATTGTATGTATAAAAAGATAAAACCTCAGTATGCACAAGTACAACCTTCTCACATTATTCCTGCAATGTTCACATTATTCAAATAACTATGTTGACAAACTGTGTTTAGTTCCATTCTACATGTAGCTGGTGATGCCATCAGTTCCATTTATAGATATTGTACCTCTGAAATAGATCCATGACTGATAAGTGTTACTCTTTGTAATAAAGCTGAATAAAACAACATTATAGAATAGCAGGTGGACATTTCCTAAAACCCTGCTATCTGAATGACTCTAAGAACTTCCTCAGTGGGATAAAGTATAGAATTACCTACTTGAAGTAATGACATGCAAACAGCCTAATACAGTGTCCCAAAAAACACTCCAAGCCCACCACACAGTCTGAAAGTACCACAGTACACACTTTATGGCAAGCTGAGAACCCAGTAGAAAAGAAAATATTTAATAGAAACCAAATTAAAACTATATAGAAGGCACATCTTTAATATGCCACCCCCAAAGTAACAAGAATAACAGCATCTGTGGTCTTAAAGATGGAAAAAAACAATCTATTGTGTATGATCAGAAGTGCATGCTTGTCATCGGCTGAGTGTTATGTACATGTTCATCTTCTTATGCATCCACAATGATAAATTAGCACTGTGCAGTTTATTCATTAAAAGTGTCAAATGTCTTTTTTTAATATATAACTTACATAATGGCAATGCATCTTGTTGTAAAATTTAGCATGGTATATTTTATTCATGTCATGTTGAGTTAGTCCCTTGGGCTTTGACCTTGTGGATGAGTTATCACAGCACATGTAACATACAACATAGTAATGCCCCGATGAGATTTATTGCTTAAGTACCTTCTATACCATGAGATAGGTAGCATGCAAAAATAGATTACAGTCTTAACTCACTAGATTTGTTGATTATTCTAACTGATGTAATCCATGCTTAATGATGGTGTATGTTGTGGGTAAAACTAAAGGCTGTTTGAATGGAGCAGTTTTAGAAGAGCATTCCAAGGAAAAGGATAATAACATCTGCAATATTTCAGATTTGTTTATTCAGAAATTGTTCAAAAACGTGTAAAATAAAACATGTTTCCTGACACTTATATGCAACAAGAGCAACAACAACAAAGTCTGTATTCATTGCAATGTTATTCCATTGCCAATGCACACTTCATGATGTGGGCAGAACATTTCATAAGCATTCAGTAAGCAGGTGGCAACATTCAGCATGGTGAGTGATGGTGACTGATGCCAGACGCGGCACGAGTGTGACGGCACAGCAGAGAAGAAGGACTTGATAATCCTTGGAGCATTCAGTGCCCCTTATTTGGAAGGCACGACTCTTCTTTTAAAGGGCTGTGACTGTTTACAAAATTACCAAAAAAAAAAAAAAAAACTGAGACTTGAAACAAGGGTTACTTTTTGTTTTCCTTTGCTTAACATATTCATCTAGCTTGGACTGGATATGGTTGCATTGTTCATTCTTTCTTTCATCCTTAGTTATCTGTCATCATGCTTCTTAATCTGTTACGTTGATAAGACATTCTGTTCTCTTTATGTCCTCAACTTGAATGTCAGTTCCAGAACACAAAAAAACATATTTCTCTGGGGATTTACTTGCACTTGTATCATCGTACAATTTCTGAATCTTTTCTCTCTCTCTCTCTGTCTTCCTCTTTCTTTCTTTCTTTCTTTCTTTCTTTCTTTCTTTCTTTCTTTCTTTCTTTCTCTCTCTGAATCTGACAGCAAAAGAGGAAGAATTTTGGGAGAATTCTCAGTGACCATTTCAAGTTAAAATTGAAAGCAGACATTAGGTAGGCATAAGCGCCTGGGCAGTGCTGTAAGATAAGAGCTTAATATGTTGATATTTTCCATGTGCCACAGAAGCAGTTTCATCTGAGTATCTATAGAGGCATGTACATAAAAAGACGCCACTAGTTTATTACTCTGTTATCACTACCTAGTCTCTTTATTAAGAATGCATTGCTTTTTGTGGATGAAAAATCTATCAATCAGAAGTGTAAGCCATTAATAATAGTCTTTGTTTGTTAATATAATCATGTTAGTTATTTATAATATTTTTTTATGTGTCATTATAATCAAACATATATAATGTGTACCATGTATTTATATAACTGTACCTCAATGAAGGGCAGTTGAAGAAATTTAAAAATTATTTTACCAGCAAAATACCTATGGCAGCGTTGACATCTGCCCCTTTGTGCAACTGTGTGTCTCTATAATTTAGAAAGCTGATATGAAAGTCCAAAAGCCTCACTAGTTTAAAAGCTCAGAACTCCACACTGCTGTCTTAGAATAACCATACTGGAGAAAGATGATCCAGCAGTCAGTTTTCATTAAAATCAGTAAGGCACTGCTCTATTTTTGTCATTAAAAGCACATAAAAAAGCAATTTTATTATACCTTTATAACCATTTAAAAATAATACAACCACATGTTATTCACTCTCATAAATTCTCATCATAAACATATGAATGTATTGAAAATCACCAAGATTTTGATTTTATTGTCTAACTACCCAAAACTGGGTAGTTCATTTTATTGTCTAACTACCCAAAAACCTCTAGTCATCCTTTACTTCAGTGTTAGAAATAAACCATAATCCCTTGTTGCATAAAGTATGGATTAGTTTTTATGTACAAATTTGCACAAATTTACACTTCTGCATTTCATATTTAGTAAATATTCTATTTGTAATATGGGTCCCTCAAACACATATCTTACTCTGTCATGTTGACTGCTTTAAAGTTTTTTAGTTTAGATTAGGTCAACAGATTTACGTGGTGCGAGATGAGTTTGCAAAGGTCTAGTTTTAAGCTGAAGCAATTTTGCTTAACCTCCAAGAAGTGAAAAGTAAAGACATTTTACTTCTTTTTTGTCTGTTCTTATGCAGAAATGGTTTAGAATTTGTCCAGCTTTTCCATGAACCACATAATTGAAAAGTGAATGATTTCCAACTTAAAACAGTCAGGTTCTGCAACAAGATGCGAGGCCTCAATAGTGGTATATAAACTGATCAAGGATAGCGAGATACAAACCGATCAAGGATAGCAAGATACAAACTGATCAAGGATAGCGAGATACGAACTGATCAAGGATAGTGGTATACAATGTCATAACCATGCACTTGCTTTTAGCATGAGACTTCCAGAGAATTAAGTGTAACAGTTATTTAATTTAATTTTAGTAACTTTTATTTAAAGTAGACTAGACCAATGTCTCCTTTTCAGATATGATCTGTTACATAAGGGAAGGCAAACATTACATCAGCTGGTGGAAGGGTGCATGCAGGATAGAAATAAATTTACACAAAGACAAAAAAACACCGCCAGTGCTTGAGCCATCAAGTGAATAGAATCACAGATTCACTAGCCATGGTTGGTGTATATTTTTATCAACAAACTAAATGCATGGGTCATGCATAACATAATAGCGTGTCTATAATTTCATGTGTGCCTAAGTAAAAACATGCAATGCATTAAGGACACAGTGAAATACCACATTATTCCACACACTGGGGAAAACAGCATATACCTACAAAAATATGTATTTTATGTTCAAGTAGAGTGATTATTCCAGCTTGCCATTGCCAACAGTGGAGATTAATATTAGGGATAATAGAGCAAAACCAGAATAAAACATCATTTCGGCATACAGAAAAATATACAATTATGAATTGGAAAAAGAAATATCAGCTTGCCCATCTCAGTTAATTATATAGTAAGTGCTAAATGATCCACCTTGGAAAAATAGAAAACAATATTGTTGGTTTTCCTCTGTCTTATCTAAACTGTTAACTGTATGATATTGCATGACTCATTAGTGTGAGTCCTGGAAATGTGAGACTGAATGATCAAAAATGCAGACTTACATATACCAAGTCTAAGATTGCTACTTCCAAGAGTATTCCCTTCTCTGGGAGATATGGCAATCTTGGAGTTGGCATATATAAGTTCATGAGCCTTGCCCCCCAACATAGGGAGGGCAGGGATTTGCCCCTACAAAAAACAAAACTGTAAAGGAAAACAGCAATGTCCAGCATTTGTGTCTGCCTGTATTTTTGTATTTTCATATTTTTATATATCATTCTAGGGATCACATTTATGAGTTTTAGAATTACAGCAGGGAGCTGCCAAAATCATTAGTACCATCTGCCAAGATGACCCAGCTGCCACAATATTGTAGCTAGGCTTTAGAGAGCAGACTTAATAATCACAGCTCATCTACAGCAAAAGAAAAACCCTTTCAGCATTCCATGCTATGCTAGTATCCCACCACATTCTCTGTAAAAAAAAATAAAAAATAAACATTACAACACTGCTTCCTGAAGTTAAACTCAAATCTTTCCATTTACCACCTATGCAACATCTTTCTTCACCTGCCTTTCTTTTGTACATCCACCTGTACATGGCCCTTACCAATACATTGAGATCACATCATGTCCCATTGCTCCCACTGTCCATTTAAATATATGCATACAGTGCCTTCAGATGTATTCCCCACTTCAGTCACCTATCTCATTAATACTCCTACTGTCTTTTTACATACATATAGTGCCTTTCTGCCCTCATCTTTTTAAAGTTTCCCAAGCTTC
The DNA here is from genome assembly GCF_019279795.1 of Protopterus annectens. NCBI lineage: Eukaryota > Metazoa > Chordata > Ceratodontiformes > Protopteridae > Protopterus > Protopterus annectens. The sequence continues at coordinate 306,276,286 of NC_056742.1, read as the reverse complement.
ACACAGTATTCCAGGTGTGTCCAAAGTACCGCAGGGTACAGCAGAAAAATGATACCTCCTTTCCACAAGTTTTCAGTCATATAAACAAGTATTAAGTTAGCCTTTGCGACAACTTGCTCACACATTAGGCTATAGCAATCAATCTCTGATAGTTGTCCTCTTGAACTTTTCAAGATTTATCCCCGATTCTGTACTTTATTCTGAGATCCCTAATTCGCTAGTTCAAAATACTTAACTTTGCTCTTTTTCGTATTAAATGTGATCGTAAGATAAGTAAAGAAAAGCTAAAAGAATCTGTGAATATGTACTCCAGCCATTGTCACTGTAAGACTACTGTATATTATTTCTGTATCTCATAATGCATTACAAGTAGAGCCTGGGGCCAGCATGCTCAAGATGACTGAAGTGTTAATATCAGTTCTACTGGGCAGCCATTTTGTACAGAACAAAAGTTGCTTGCTTGACTAAAATGTTGATGTACGCTGACATTTCTGTGATAGCAATCCACTACCACTGGGTTATGACTAGGATACAGCATGACATGGTGTCAGTACCAGGGTCTTTTAGACTTACAAAAAATGAAAAGCCATGCCAGTTATAAAACCATGCCATACAACCTAAAGTCAGCCTGCCAAGCTCAGAGTCAGCTGTTTCACCAATAATAATCCATTTTATCTGGTGAAATAATCATGTTACCAACATTAAACTGTTTAGCCTGATAAGCCAAATTTTCTTAAAATGATGAAATTTATCCTGCCAGAGTCATTTGAATTCTTAAAACCATTTCGCTCATCTGCCAGAAGATAGAAATTCACATGATTTAGAGTAGTGACCATGATGGATAAGGAATTCAGGTAAATACCATATACCTTGCTGTACTAAATGAGAAAAAAGCTGGAGGCCATATGTAGTTCATTTTCATTCTCGGAGAGCAAAAGGGTCATGTATGAGTCAGTAATTAGTAAGTCCAATGAACATTTTGTGCTAAAAAGAAATATATCTTCATATCAAATGGTGAATGTGTTAAAGCTTTTGTAAGGCAATTGTATGAACTTGCAGAAACTTGTGGTAGGACAGAAGATGAAGATATCAGAGACATAATTGTTACTGGGCTGACAGACGTAGAAGTATCTCAAAAATGACAACATTCAAAGTAAATTTAACTTTAGAAAAGGTTATATCATACAAATCTCCTGTGGCAGGATTAGTCAAGAAGAAAACTGCTGATTTAAGCATGGCAAAAATGGCAGGTTTAAAAAGAGGCTTAATTCTGGTCAAATTAAATGAATGCATGAGGAGAAAAGTGAGTATAATAGTTCAGTAAATACAAAAGTTCATGGATTCATAGGTTCATGAGTTTATACTAGGCTAATGACCACCAAGATCTTTACAAGCCTAGCAGTGCAACCCAACTAAGTTTTTCCCTGAATTCCTTGAATGCCTGTATGGTGAGGTATGTTAGGATATGTATAGGGTGTATATTATTTGGGGATTAATTTATTTAATGTCGACTTTGGTCCATCAGAGACATGGGTGACAAACTGGGTGTGAATTTGTGATTTCCAATACAGTGATCAAGATTTCTATTGAACAGGGTCAGGGATGAACTCTGCTTAATGTAGCTGGGGAGCTTATTCCATACCATGGGGATCCTCTGAGACACATATCGGTCCCTCCAGCATGTTCTACTTATGCTGAGAGCAAAGTTCAGGTCCTTGAATCTACAGTTTCTGGTGCTCTGGTGCTATTTGTCTTGGAGATGTGCAAGAGCTCCATCAGAGCGGGATCTGAGAATGCCTTACATGCTAGGCATAGTTTGCCTCTCAGTAAGCTAAAGGAGACTGAGTACAGAGATAGGATCTTAAAGCGATCTGTGCAGGGCAGGATATTCACACCCTGGATTCTCCTGGTGAGGAACCTTTGAGGACATTCCAACTTTTGCAAATGCCTGGTTAGGTACATGCCAAATGGGACATTGCACTCAATGATGGGTCTGATAAGGGCTGAGTAGAGTGGTACTATCACTTCCTTGGACCTGGATGTCACACTCTTGCTTATGAGTTGGATGACAAAGAATGATTTTCCTTCTGTCTTGGCTATATGTTGGTCAAACACCAGATTACTGTTTAGATTTGATTCCAGATCCCTAACTATTGGGACAACACTTGAGGGTGTTTTAGCAATGAAATAATTAGCTTGGGCAGATGATTTCCCAAATGGCACTATAATCCATTTCTTTGCATTGAGTTTTAATCCACGACATTGGCACCAAACATTTGTTTGTGTTAGACACTTTTATAAGATGTTGCTGCCATGGGGGATCTATGATAGTTCCCAATTTACAATCATATTTAAACTTGGTGAGCCAGATGCCTTTGACATTAGCCTTGACCTCCGAGAAGTAGATGTTAAATTGGACTGGCCTAACAGAGATCCCTGGGGTACTCTGCTGGTGACCTATCTCTTGATAGAGGTGGTCTTAGTGATCCTGACTTCTTGGGTCCTGTGAGCCAGCTGGTAATCCAATGAGTTATGTAGGGATCTATGCCTAGTTCTGAGAGTTTGTCCACAATACCTGAGTGGGGTATTGTGTTGAATGCCTTGGCCAGGTCAAAGTAGGTGGTATGCATGATTTCCCCCTTATCCATAACCATGGTGACTATTATGCATCATTTCCCCCTCATCCATAGCCATGGTGACCCTTCCAAAGAAGTTACCATATTAAGTAGGTAAGACCATCTCTTAACAAAGCCAAACTGGGATGGGTCCTGTGTCTGTAGGTTGCCAGCGTACTTACTGATCATTTCCATTATAATTCATTCCATGGATTTGCATATTAGATTTGTCAGACTGACGGGTCTGTAGTTGCTGGGGTCAGTTGTTGGTCCACCCCTATGAAGAGGGGTGTCCATTGTGGCTCTCCATTCTCCTGGCACATAAGCTGTTTTGAAGCTGTAATTGAAGATTGTCCTGTTAGGTCAAGTTTTAGGCTATTTAGGAGACAACTGTGGATATTGTCAAGGCTCATTGAAGCGAAGTCAGAGCAGCATGTTGCATGTGATAGAAGGTAGAAGATGGACTGGGCTGTTTTGCTGTTCTCTACAAGACAAAGCTAATTAAATTGCTTGCTTCTGAAAGTGAGACTGAAAATAATACAGAGATAACACTTTTTCCTGGGTTAAGTCACTACTGTGCCTAATGTTGAAGCAGACTGGTAAGTGAGACTTTCCATTCGTGAAACTTGAGTTTCAATACTGATACAGGAGCTCATATAACTGTGATATTATGTGCTGTCTATAGAAGTTTCTCTAAGTGTCCGTAGTTGCATGAAGCAGAGACTGAAATGCATTGCCCTGCAAGATTTCTAACAATGACTTATGTGCTGAATAGCCCATACATAAATAATCTACTCAGCAGATCTGTAGCATGTGAGATGGTAAAGTTGGCCTGTTTAATTGTGAACCAGTAAAAACAAACTAAAATAAAATGCAATTTTATATGCATTGACAACATCTAGAAGCAGAACTGGATCATAGTCAAGTGGGGCCCCTAGACAGGGTAATGGATCAGGGCCCCTCCCAACAGCAGCCCCCCCAAGCAGCACCCCCCCAGCCATTCCAGTGTCCCATTACTTACCTATTCCCCCAGTTATCATAAACACTCTCAAACATGTCATTGTGCCTACTATATTCTTCATTACTTCTACAAGATCAGAGATATTTAAAACTTTTATTTCAAATTTTATAGCACAAACACCAATAAACCATTCGCTAAACAAATCAATACACTGTCACAATGAAAACAGACTCAGCATTAAGAGAAAACATCTGTGCCCTTGAAACTCACATTCATTGAAATGGCATTGAAACCCACATTCAAAGAAAATGCATCTGGCCAGTTGTGGATTAAGTTTACCTTTGTGCTGTTTTTAAACCATAGGCACACATTATTGGACTATATATACATGCATGTGTTCCTTGATGCACCACCTTGATTGTATTAAATTATATTACTTGTATAATACAGCACCACTTGTCAGACTGTGTTTTAAATTTGTAGATTTGAACATTTTTCCAGTAAACAATGACTGAATAATTCCACATTAAAGAGATCTGTAACTAATGAAGAGGTTGCTGCTGGTAAACAACTTTACATTTCAGTGTTTAATGTACACATTTAGTACCTGCTGCCCTTGAAGAATAAACTGCCCATATTACATTAAAAATGGTAAGTTGGTAATATTGCAATAAGGAATGGCTTTCAAACTAACAACAGGTTTATAGTTACTAGGCATCTTATCCAAAGAAGGACACACTCAAGAGTGAAGCACGCCATCCTCCCTTAAAGGAGGCACTGCAATAATAGTACTCCATGTACATGGTGTATAAGTAGAACCCACAGCCTTCTGCACCAAAGGCAAGTATGCTACCTGTTGTGCTACTAACACTCCTTTTAAAAGTTATCGCACACTGATGATGGCCATTTGCTAAACAAAACAGCTACACATTAAAAACAGACATCATGAGCAACAGTAAACTTCTCTTCCCTTGAAAGTCAACATTCCTTGAAAATACGCAGAAGCTCAACAGTCTTTGAACATGAACAAAAGCCATCAGTCTTTGAAAATGCACAGAAGCACAACATTCATTGAAAATGCAGAGAAGCTCAACAGTCCTTGAAAATGATAGTTTAGCAGTTGGTGTGGAGGATTCAGGCTATAGGGTCCTATACTGAAGCCACACACACACACACACACACACACACACACACACACACACACACACACACACACACAGACACACACACACACACACACACACACACACACACACACACACACACACACACACAAACGAATGACCTGTTCTGCTGTCTAAGTTCATCCAAAACAATGGCAGCCACAACTGCTTCTTTCCCTGTGTTCATCCAAAACAACAGCAACAGCATTACTAAATCCAAAACTTGTGCACTCTGTTTCAGTTTAAATGTGCTTGCATAATAATGATGCACATACAGATGCTACTAAGGATGTGGTCTGCATACATTTTTAAAGAAGAATGTGTTCTTAAAGAAGAAATATACGTTTTTATGGCAGCATCCCCAGCTAGTGGGCCCCCGAAGCAGTGGGCTCTAGGTGACCTAGGCAGTCAGTGACTAGTGGACACTAGGTGACCTAGATCTGGCACTGTCTAGAAAGGTGCTATTTCTTATGATACCCAAAGTAGTAACAGAGCTTAAAAGAATGCAGAGCCATGGCATAATAGAAAGTGTAAATGAACCAATGAGTGGTGTTATGGTCCCAGTGATAAAGCAAATGGTTGTGTATATGCTGACTTGAAAAAGTTTAATGATGCTGTTGTGTGAGAAAGGTTTATTTATCTAGACTAAAGGACATAGCACCTAAACTAATTAATGCTAGAATATTTTCTGTGTTAGATGCTTCAGGTGGGTTTTGGAAAATATCCCTAGAAAAAGATAGCTAAAAGCTATCATTATTTCTATAGGAAGGTTCTGCTTTAAGGGCATGCATCTAAGCTACCCAGAATCTTGCAGAATGTCCAGATTTTTGCCTCATACTTTTGCTCATAAAATGTGTGTTTTTTCTGCCAAACAGCTGAGGATTAAAGTTACTAAACAATGACAAATATTTGAGTTTCAGACTTCACATCTTTGAGAAAATGCATGCTAATGCAACACTTGTTATTCAGTTACTTTCCAAGTTTATCAGAGCAATATTTAAAATCTGCTTCTGATTTTGGGCCTTATCCCCTGATTTTTTTTGGCTTTGTGCAGAATTCTTGTGAGAGATTGAGAGGTATGTTTTAAAGGTTGCCCTTTGGCATAAAGTCAGCACTTGATTTCCTCAATATACTTTATGGTGTTGTTATGGATGACATCCTGGTATTTAGTCCAGACCAAAAAAAAAAACATGATTCAAGATTAGAGGCAGGGTTCTAAATTATCAAAAACCTAAGTTAAAGGTAAACCAAGACAAATGCTGCTTTGTAAAGTCAGAGCTGCAGTACATTGGGCAGAGACACCTAACTGGGAGTTAAGATTTTTATTGGTTGTAACATCAAAAGTCACAAGAAAAAAAAACAGAAAAGCAACCATTATATGTATTTGGGAATAATTTCATGATACAATCCATGGTACTGTTTGGAATTATTGTATAGGATTATAATAGTAATAAAATCATTTTACTATTTGGCTACTAAATAGCTACTTACAATATGAACATGTTCTTCATAAATATAGTATTTATTTTATATAAAACATGAAATCTTTCATTAATTCATTCATTCATTCATTTGATGCAGCACCATTATTATAAAGTTCCAAAACTGCTAATATTTTTGTCTAGAATTTGATTTTTTCTTTTGATTTATTTTTCCAATTTCTTTAGCATAGATTTCTTGAAGTGGCTTGACAGTTTCCAATTCCAAACTGACCACAGGCCATTGGTTCTACTAATTAATTCTTATGGTCTGTGCTAGACAAAGAGCTACTCAGATGCCAAAGACTGTTATTAAGACTGAGAAGCATACCTCTCAACCTCTTAGAGCAAGAAATCTGGACAAAGCCATAAATAATGGGGGTGGGGTGGACAAAGGCCCCAAAATAGGAACAATTTTTTAAATATTGCTTTTACAAACTTAGAAGGTTGACAGAATAACAGGGTTTGCATTAGCTTGAATTTTTCTGAAGGATATGAAATCTGAAAATCAAATGCCTGTTATTATTTTCTGACTTCAGTCTTCAATGATTTGCCAGAAAACCACAATTTTATCAGACACAGGCCAAAAATATGAGATAAAAATCTGGATATTCTGCAAAATTCTGGACAGTTGAGAGGTATGCTGAGAAGGCTGAATGCCAGAGCAATACATGTACATAGAAAACAGTTGTTGCAGATGTGCTTTCCAGAAATTCTATACATGACCGACCATCATCCGATACTAAAGAAGATGTCACCACCTATGTGTAGAGCATAAATAACAACTAGACCCATAACTATCAGAGGCCAAGAAAAGCTTAAACAAGCTATGTGTAATGATTGAGAGGTACTCACTGTTATTTAATACTTGTGAGACAAATTGCTAAATTCTGGACACAAACCAAATATCTCATGCATTAGTACTGCACAGTCCAAGCACAACTATCAAAGCATGATGGCTTGTTATTATCAGCATAAAATCATAGTGTCCTCATCACACTGAGTGGAAGTGCTACACTAAATGCATAAGCCTCAATAAGGTCTCAAAGCATTGAGAAAGAGACAAAATGTCACTATGGTGACCAAACATTAACCAATACATTATCAGTCTTGTGTCCAAGTGTCACTTCTGTATTATGCATAAACCATCTCAAAAGAGAGAGAGAGATTAAAACGAATTCCTTTACCACCATGTTTATGGCAAAAGATAGTTGCTGGCATATGAATGTAAAAGCAAAAACTACACTACAACTGCATACAGTTGTAACATAGAAATAATGCAAGTACTTTTGATATTATAATAGATAAGCAGCCACATAGTTACTTCTTAAATGTATCTTGGTAATAATGTTTTTCGAGTGCTGTTTCATGTTAATTGTACTCATTAGCATTAACATTTTTCATTGACAGATCAGTCGAGAGTGTTGAATATTGAATGTAGGGTGCACTGCTTATGTACCTCCATAATCTGTAATTTCAGAAGTTCTCTGTTTTTTTTTTTTTTTTAATTTCTACAAATGCTTTTGGATTTCTAATATCACAACAGGAATGGACTCAATTCCTGACTCAAAAGTACAATTAGAGTTCATAAAATTAATATTGCCTCAATCTCTGACGTTTACGAAGAGTGCTTTTCTCAGCACCTGCAATGCACCCAGAATTACTTCCTTTTGCAGTTCATGTGGAGTTACATGTATCAGTAGCATATTTAAATACACCTGAATTTTTATTATTAGCCTTGTTGCTCCTATTACTATTGGAAATATATGGGTATCTCTATTATGGTGCACTATTTCCTGCTTGCATATTTTGTGTCTTTCAGTACACAGGACCCTATAATCACTATGTGTAGCTATTTTACTGATGAACGATTAATTAATTGGAATATTATATCTGGTATTCTTGATTCTGTTTTTAACTCTTGGCATTGGATGATACAATGTAATCATAACTTCTACATTTTCAGTAATTATTTGTTGCTCATGTTTCAGTGCTTTTCATCTACCTGTATGTTGTAGCAGTTATACAGTCCACAATGCAACAGCATTGCTACATTGTTGTGCCTTTCAGTATACATACCTTAAGTGATGTGTATATCACAACCAGTAACAAGATGTTCTTTACAACAGAACTTGCATGTGTCTGTTATTTACCACTTTCTCTCTTGACTTTATAATCAATGTATACATAGTCTGCTAGCCTGATCTGCCGTTATTAACCTCTCATTTTTGGGCTGAAATTCACCTCTCCTTAACTATTCATGTATTGAATCTTGATCGACATGTGGTTGTTCCAGTTCTGTATACTTGGTACTATAATTGTGGGCTTTCCACTTTTCTTTCCCTTTCTTCTGGTAATGTTTTTTTATATTCTTTCTTTTGCTTTTTTTTTCACACTTTCTGCTATCGTCTCATTTTTGTTTGCTTGTGGTTTAGTTTCCATTCCCATTTTTATTTGAAATGCTTCTTCTAATCTGAGCAAAGAAGTCATCTTAGACTTGTTTCCTTCATGTTTTAACTTTCACTGTCTTTGAATCTGATGATGTCATCAGCAGATATGTAAGAGTCCCATGACTGCAGACCTATATATTCTGTTTGATATATATATATATATATATATATATATATATATATATATATATATATATATATAATCATTTGACAGGTAAGCATGAAGCATTTTTCTTGTATTTTTATTTTTATTTCTTTTATTTTTTTTTTATTGTCCAACTGATCCGGTTCTTTCTGGGGACAGTCAGTCACACTAAAGCTGTAAGGCAGAACAGGCAGAGCAAGATGACTTCTTGCTTGAACTCTATTCCCAGATGTCAAGGCAATTTTCAATATTAGCTTTAGTCATCTAAAATATTCCTTAGCATGCTTTCTTCTCATTAGTTCATGTTTTATCATTGACCCTTTATCTATTCCTAGATATTTATTTACTCCCTCCTGTTCTTTTATATCACATTCCTGTCCTATGTTGATATTTTCTTGGGATGTTAGTTTTCCTGCTATTAATGTTGCTTTTGTGGAATTATCAAAACCAAACATCATTATTCTATCATCTGAGAAAGCTTTAACCATTTTTAGGCGTGCTTCCAGGTGTTTGCGTCTCTCTTTGGGGAGAGATGTGATGATAAATAAAGCTGCTAGAGTCTGTATACACTGTAAATATGTACCACTTTAAGACTATTGTATAGCATTGCCATTTTAAGAATGGATGCATCCCATAATGCATTATATTTAAAGTACTGTAAGTATGTACCACTTTAAGACTATTGTATAGCATTGCCATTTTAAGAATGGATGCATCCCATAATGCATTATATTTAAAGTACTGTAAGTATGTACCACTTTAAGACTATTGTATAGCATTGCCATTTTAAGAATGGATGCATCCCATAATGCATTATATTTAAAGTACTGTAAGTATGTACCACTTTAAGACTATTGTATAGCATTGCCATTTTAAGAATGGATGCATCCCATAATGCATTATATTTAAAGTACTGTAAATATATACCACTTTAAGACTATTGTATATCATTGCCATTTTAAGAATGGATGCATCCCATAATGCATTATATTTAAAGTACTGTAAGTATGTACCACTTTAAGACTATTGTATAGCATTGCCATTTTAAGAATGGATGCATCCCATAACACATTATATTTAAAGTACTGTAAATTTGTACAACTTTAAGACTATTGTATAGCATTGCCATTTTAAGAATGGATGCATCCCATAATGCATTATATTTAAAGTACTGTAAATTTGTACCACTTTAAGACTATTGTATAGCATTGCCATTTTAAGAATGGATGCATCCCATAATGCATTATATTTAAAGTACTGTAAATATGTACCACTTTAAGACTATTGTATAGCATTGCCATTTTAAGAATGGATGCATCCCATAATGCATTATATTTAAAGTACTGTAAGTATGTACCACTTTAAGACTATTGTATAGCATTGCCATTTTAAGAATGGATGCATCCCATAATGCATTATATTTAAAGTACTGTAAATATATACCACTTTAAGACTATTGTATATCATTGCCATTTTAAGAATGGATGCATCCCATAATGCATTATATTTAAAGTACTGTAAGTATGTACCACTTTAAGACTATTGTATAGCATTGCCATTTTAAGAATGGATGCATCCCATAACACATTATATTTAAAGTACTGTAAATTTGTACCACTTTAAGACTATTGTATAGCATTGCCATTTTAAGAATGGATGCATCCCATAATGCATTATATTTAAAGTACTGTAAATTTGTACCACTTTAAGACTATTGTATAGCATTGCCATTTTAAGAATGGATGCATCCCATAATGCATTATATTTAAAGTACTGTAAATTTGTACCACTTTAAGACTATTGTATAGCATTGCCATTTTAAGAATGGATGCATCCCATAATGCATTATATTTAAAGTACTGTAAATTTGTACCACTTTAAGACTATTGTATAGCATTGCCATTTTAAGAATGGATGCATCCCATAATGCATTATATTTAAAGTCTGTGGGCAGTGTGTTCAGGATGACTGAAGTGGTTACATCATTTGTACAGAGCAGCTATCTTGTGCAGAATACAAGTTGCCTGTTTGAAAAATGCTACTGTATTTTCTGAAATTTCTGACACTGCCATGCACCATCACTAGGTAAACATTGGAGCATGTTATGACATTTAACTAATATCTATCTCTGCACTGTACTATTTTTTTCAGATACAACTGGATGCTGATTCCATGTTGTTAACATGTGCTCCAAGTCTGACTTTACAAGCAATTAGATTAATTCTATCCTGCAGTGCATTAGTAATAAGAGATCTAAATCTGGCTAATATGCATGGACCTGATGCTGATGCCTGTGACATATGCACAGATAGCAGCATCACTCCAGAACCTTCCCCAGTTAATACCATCTTTTTTGGAGTGTATAGACCACCAAAGTCATGTGCAGATGACCGAGAGGAATTCATACATTTCTTACATGAAACACAGGAGGGAAGAATAATATAAGCTGGGGACTTAAATTTACCAGAAACAGACTGGAATAATATTTATTCAACAACGTTAGTAAAGAAATTATTCAAAGAGTATATTCAGGAACAACAAATACTTCGGATTGTAAAAAAAAACTACCAGGGGACGGAATATACTAGATATTGTTTGCGTTCCCAACTAAATTACTGTCACTTCAAGTCAGGTTTTACCACCATTGATCATTGTGCAGTGATCATGGGGTTATTAAGGTTAATTTGCTGCTAGATAACTCTGCCAAACTGAAATCTAAGCCAGTACACAGAAGGTTAATTACAGATTATATGGAGGCAAAACAGTTACTATATAAAACTGGTGGTGAGGTGTTCAGTGGAAAAACTGCAGATGGAATGTGAAAAGTTTTGAAAGAGAAATTGTCTGAGTACAAAAAGTAAAAAAAAATATTTAACATCAGGATCTAGGCACGCAACATCAGGGGGGTATATTTCCATAAGAACAAGATACCTGATTAAGGTGAGAGACAAAAATATAAAAAATGGAAGAGAGGTTGAACTACAACTTTGAAAACTGAAATAAACAACCTGGACAAACAGATTAAGTATAGTGTTAGACAAGATCAAGAACAATTTGAAGAAAATTTATATAAAGATATTGGGCATAATAGGAAACCTTTTTTATAGATACTTAAGATGTGGAAGGAGTAAAGATACGCAAACTGATAAACCATGTGCAGATTCTAAAATTTATTCTCAGGCACAATAGATTATAGATATATTTACAAAATCTTATGCAAAACAATTTGGCTCCACAAAAGGGGTGGCAAATTGTCCTAGTGACATCCAGGTAGCCCCAGATACTGGAATCAAATTAGATTATATTGAAAAAGAACTGTGCAAACTGGATCCAAACAAAGCTCAGGGAGGAGACAGAATAAGTAACAATGATGTGAGAACACTTAAGTAAGAACTTACACTGCCATTACATCTATTATTCAGTAGGTCATATAAATATGGGGAGATTCCTCAAGATTGAAGAGATGCACTTATTAAACCTGTCTTTAAGGGAAAGGGGAGTAGGACAAACACAGAATCATATAGACCCTTAAGTCTACTTTCATGTTGTGGAAAAATAATGGAGAAGGTAATACTGGATAAGTTATTGTCAGGATTGGAAAGGTTGGGACTTGAAACCATATATCAGCATGCATATGTTGAAAATAGATCTATTACCACCTGTAACATGATGTTCTATAACAATATAATAACAGTTTTGAATGAAAGACTGTGCTGTGATGTGATTTATATAGATTTAACTTTAGCATTTGACAGGGTCATACACAAAACCCTGATCAATAAATTTGTACAAGTAGGTATTGATGTACTGTTTATAAGATGGATAGCTGCATGGCTTACAAATAGGACATGGCAAGTATTACACACCAACTGGACAGGTGAAATCCTTGGTTACAGTCAAGGCATCCCACAGGGCTCTCTCCTAGGCCCTTACTTGTTTAGATTGTATCTTTCAGACCTTACTTTTTCATCTGAGGTATTCTATAGTCTATATGCCGACAACCTGAAATTGGGTAAACTGATTATAAGTGTTACAGATAAGGCATGTCTGCAAAATAATTTGACTAAATTGACCATTTGTGCACAGGGGAATAATATGTTGATAAATACATCAAAAACTAAGCATATGAGATTTGGGAGACATAAACTGAAAGGTGAATATTTAACACAGCACACAGTGATTGAAACTGTAGACTCATTTAAGGAACTGGGTATATGGGTAGATTCAGCTATGAGTTTTTCTAATCATCTCAACCAATTGGCTAATGATAGTTATAGAACTATAGGTTGTATAAAAAGATATATTTATGGTGTTTTATCACTACATACAACTTGGATAGCAGTACCATTTCAGAGGTTATTCTTAAATTTTGGGAAATATTGAACTTTGATGCAAATATAGGGCAAAAGGTTGATAAATACCTCCCTAAAATAGTTTACAGGAAAGACAGGGCCTTGAAAAACTATTTTGAAAATAATGTATGGGAGAGTAGTAGATCCATAAATAGACCTGTGGGCAATTTCAAGTGTGGGAGGTGCAATTATTGCAAATTTATATTTGAAACTAAAGACAGGTTTAAAGTAAATGGTAATAACATTTGTATTAATGGACATTACAATTGTAACAGCTCCAATATAGTCTATTTGGCTAAGTGTCAAAAATGTCAGGCCTTTTATATCGGCAAGACCAGTAGGCTTTTTAAGAACCAGATTAGTGAGCATGTCTATGATATAAGGAAAGCCAATATTACAAACGCATTATATAGGCACATTAAAGAGTATAATGACCATAGTTTCAAATTTTCAGTTGTTGACCAATCTGTAATGGATTCCCAAGGGAAAATAGTTGAACTGCATTTAGATGTTAAGGAATTGAAATGGCAACTGAAATTAGATGCAACAGAGCCACTGGGTTTAAATGAAACTACGAATATAGCCTGTATCTTGAAATTAAAGCAAATCATGGGGTAAATGGGCATGTCAGTAACGTTGACTGTAGTCATATTGTTTTGCAAAATTGTATTTAGTTTTCACATTTTAATGCAGTAGGTTTTAAAGTAACTTAATAAATAGATTCATTATTTTAACTTTTTAACAGATTTTTAAGTTTAACACATTTTTTAAAACACATTTTAAACTACATGGTAGTAGTGGTGTTGTGTGTTATTGTAAGTAAGGTTATTGTGCAATTTTTACTTTAACAAATTGTTCTTCAATCAATTAATTGTATGACATCATTAATTTGTACTAAGGGTATTTAAGGGCTGGGTTTTTCTTGTATTAATTGTTCTGAAGAAGTCCCTACCAAGGGAAGAAAGCGCTTAACCAGAAATAAATTAAATCTTCTTGACTTGTGGCTGGTGTCCGCGTGCTGATTCTGCTGGTTTTTGAGTTCATGCTGATATTTGTTTGATTTGTTATTTAAGAGGAGATCTTATTCAGGTATATAGGACATTTAGGGACAACTACTTCTGGGAATGTTTGGGGTTATCAAAAAGTACTAGAGAACCATCAGACAACCTATGTAGAAGATTCTATAGGAATGAGAAGTGTACTAATTGGTTCTCTGCCAGAGTAGCTGATGCTTAGAACAGACTACCAAATTACATTAAAGCACGTACTTGTTTAGATATTTTTAAGAACAGCCTGGACATTTATTATGGGAACAAGTGTTTTGGTATATTGGCAAGCTAGAAGGGCATTAATGCCCATGCTTGAAACATTTGTATGTATGTATGTATGTATGTATCTAGCTAACCATCTCCTCTCTATGTTACTACTTTAGTCCCTAGTCCGAGCCCCTCATCTTCCTGACCAGTCTTCCACACAGTACTGTGTCGCAGGCCTTCCAAAATCCAAGACAAGCCACAGCTATTAGAATCATCCTGTCTATTTCAGCATTGTAAAGAGATACATTTATCCATTAATCAGGCTATTAGCATCCAAGGACTTGACTATCCTGTTCTGCAGATTTTTTTCAATTACTTTCCAGAGATGCAACTGGCCCAAGCTGTCCTATAGTTACTTATCTCCTCCCTGCAGTACCCCAACCCCACATTTACTGTAGTGGCACCAATACTCAGTCTTCTGGTACGAAAAAGGCTGTAAAGGCTATAAGGACTTATAAATGGAGTCTTCAAGGTTGTACTGACACCTGTGTACATACTTGGGTGACAGTTCATCTAGCTCCTTTGCTTTTTTCACTCCTTGGCATCCTGAATTCATTCACTGCCCCTCACGAGTCACCCCATTGTACCTACCACATTGTACCTTGTCTTCTACACAGGCTGGTACTGTGATTTTTTATTGAAACCAAAGAAGAAGGATATGTTTAGTATTTCTACCTGTTCCCCGAATTTTGTGCAACTGTTTTCAGATGCTTCTGTAACCTGATTTCTGGTCAAATACAACTGGATATCCAAGTATATTTAAAGATCATTTTATGCCTATCTGTAACCCTGATAGCCAACTCTTTCTCAACGTCTGTTTTAGCCTTCTGTATAAGCCAGATGCCTTTTGCTAATTTCCTTATAAACTATTAGCTTTATTTGGCACCTAGCTACCTGTCTCTCCCCTATTATAAGTGGTTCACTTTCTGTGAACAGCTTGTTTCACTTCCTGCTTAACCCAAACTGACTTTCTCTTCCTGTGGCACCACTTCTTCCTTCTGTACTCTGACATTAACATATGTCCACACTTCTCATCTTTTGATCTAATTCTCACCCTTCCATGTTACTTTCCTATTCAACTGTCCCAAATGCACCCTCATACATTTATTTCTTTACTTGTTGACCAGGATAGTCCCACAATGTTTTGTTATTGATATCCTCCCCCACTCCCCACTCATTGACATACAAACTTCAGAAATCACAACCCATACTGTGGGATGAATATTTTTTATCAAATAATTCCTTTATCCATTCTTTTCTTAACATTTCATCATTATTGAGGATCAGGTCAAGCAGACAACCTCCTTTTGTTGAGGCAGTATATAAAAGACCACCCCCACAAACCTATGTATTTCCAAGAGTTTGCTATCCTTCTGTGGCATGATTCTTGATTAGATATTCTAAACTCTCCCTGCACACAGATTAATTATATCCTGCAGTCCCTTAATGATAATGGATGCAAATCAGTCTAATAGGCATGAAATTGATACTAAGGCTTGATTAATACACACAGACACCAGCCCACCTAGTTGACAGAAGAATACATTAAAATTAATTCTGAGCTCTTAAAAACAAAAATTTCTACTGCTATTGTTATGATTCCTTTTCTTTTGCAGTTTCCCACTTCTGGTCATAAATGCTCCACCTTCCTTCCTTCCTTCCTGTATCCACAAACTTATATCATATGGGATCCTACCAGGGCTCCACAGATGTTCCTTCAAATCTCAGAGCCTAGAGTTCACTTATTCCTTTTTTTCTAACCCACATCGTCTGTTTGTTGTGCTCCTTGTCTCATCCTGCAGGTATATTACAACCCTTCATTCATTTATTTAAAATTTGTTTAATCCACCTTCCTTCTTGTTTCTCCCCTTCTTATTGTGCAGCTAGTATCCTGGTAGAACACCATCCCAGCCCCCCACCTGAAAACCACACATTTACTGCAGCTGCACTATAAAACTCTATGTCTAAAGGTAATAAATGTAGCAAACACATGCCTTCAACATCAGTTTCCCCTCATTTTCTTCATCTTCGTCTCCTCCTCCTTCTCCTTCTGTCTTTGGCACATTAACTCTTACATATAAATCTCAGTGTAATTAAAAAAAACATGCTAATTTTCATATAGTTTTGTAGACTCAAAACCTGTTTCCTATGCATAGTAAGGTACACGTGATCTCTGGTATAAATATTTTAGATTTAATTCAAACCATTGCTCACTGTACTACTTTGTAGCTACTCACTAAACTACAGGATTCCTTCTCTTCTTGCCCTACCAGCAGAAGCAAGTGGTAGGATGTCTAATTTTTGTTATAAAGGTCCACAAAATATATCACTCTTTGCATCTTTGCCCATTTCTTCTACTGACATCTTTCAAATTAAACCTGGATAATTGGGTGGGTATCCATAAATTCACTCCAGGACTGAACTGCATTGCCTTTCTTGAAAAGAGGAATACAGCATGAATGTGGGTATTGGAAAGGCATAAATGGTGTTGTGGCCAAATTAACATGTATTGCCTATGATCCTATAATCTTATTTTGCAGAGTGGATTAGGATTCATATCTGACACAGAGAGTGACATAATAGGCCAGTGGGTGAAAGTCATATAATTTGGTTAATGTATAATTTACTAACTGCAGTTCCTAGTACTTGCTTGATAATTTGAAACTTAGGAAATGACTGCCTTCATCTAGTAGTTCCTGTCAATAGAAAACATTCAGTGATTTTCAGTGGGAAAATGACTCCAAAGCTATAACAAATCTCTCTCTCCCTCTATCTCTCTGGAGATACACAGAAGAGTGCTTGATCCTTGCATCCCTACTCATAAAAGTCCCACTCATAGGCAAAAACTGCCAGATGATTTGCTCTAGTTTTTGACTAGGATAGTGCCAACACTTTCTTAGTGACACTTCAGGCCTACTATGAAGCACCTGAGCAGTGTTTTGTAACACTGTAACACTTCTTCCTATGAAAGAAGCTCTTTCTGTTGCCTACATAAGCATTTTGTTCACTAGCACTCATAACACAGGTGTATCATATCTAGGTACATTGCTGCTGCTGTATACCCATTGTACTTTTGCAATGCAAAAATAAAACTAGTATAACCATAGTGATAATATATTATTAATTTGTTTCTAATCATCTAGATTGTAAATGAAAATAAACTAAAACTATTATGTACATCTATTCGTTCATGACATGAACAGTGCCAGTGGAGCAACAGATAGCACACTTGACTTTAGTGCAGAAGCCTGTAGGTTCTATTCCCACACCAGGTAGAATGATTGATTATGTTGCAGTATAAGGGGGTGCTGCATTTTTGAGTGTGTTGTCCTTTGGATGAGACATTAAACCAAGATCTTATCTGCTTGAGTTGGTAATAGCCCAAGTGGATATAAAAGAACCCATGACACATATTGAAAAGAGTAGGGGCCTTTTATTCATATACAGAAATAACTCTCATTTACAAAATATTTATATATTTTCAAATATTTACAAATGTAGAAATGTATAGATATACAAATCTATTTACACATATTCATAATTTCATTTAAAATCATACTAAATTTTCATCCCTATTACACCCGGCACCTTTTAACATAACCACCATCTGAATTTACGTAATATTTTTGCTAAAATCTATTTACCATTAAACCTAATTTTATTTATTCTTTCATTCCATATAACCCATATGACATAAAATATCTATTCTTTTAACATCTTCTTTACTTCTAGTCATCTAATATCCATATTTAATAATATCCCTGTTTATTTTATCCATTTTATATATTTGAAAAAAATCTTCTTTACAAAGCTTTCCTCACGTCTTTTTTACTCATATATTAAAAAACACATGTTCAATAGTTTCTTCTTCTTGCCAATGTAAACATATTCTGTCACTTGTTTTTATATGGCATATTTCCTTTTACTGGCAATTTATCTGTTACCAGTCTCCATAAAAAAATCTTGACAATCAACATTCTGATTACATCATTTGCTTCTTATTTTTATAGCTTTACTTTTTTCATCTTTTAGATATTCTCATGGTCTTACATAGTAATTTTTTATCATTACATTCTTATACCATCTATTTCTATCTTTTTCTACATCATCGATTTTTATTTTCCACAAAATATTTTTTCCTTGGTACCATTTTGCTTCTTCATTTATACACATTTTTTTTTCTTTTTCTTATATTTTACTACTAATCTCTCATATTTTTCATTTATCCCATTTAACACTTTGTACAAATTGAATGACATAGTATATGCCACTGGGTTAATTAACCCTAAACCTCTGTCCTCCTTCTTCATTTACATACAAAACTCCTCTTTTTCCTGAGTTTAATCTAGACCCCCATATAAATAAAAAACAAAAATATCTGCAATAATTCATTTTCAAATACTGTTGGCAACATAAATACACTTGCCAAGTATGGTATTTTCCCATCAGTACTAAATTTGTCAAATAAACAATTTTTTTCTGAATGTTAATTTACATGTTAACCAGAAAATGTTTGTTTTATTTCTTTAATTATTTTTTCGCAGTGTATTATACTTACATCTTTATTCACAAATTGTATACCTAACACAGAATTTTCATTCATTGCAAAATATACCCCCCTATCTTTACTTTACTCTATATTTAAAACAATCCATTATTACTTTTTTTGTCTAAATGTTGTTTTTGCAATTATTATAATGTCATCTGTATATGTTAACAGAACTGGAATTCTTAGCCCTTAAGGTATTATATACTCTGCCTCCTTCATTTTGCAACCTATTTCGCATACTACCATATTTCTAACTAATGCAAAGAGTATACACCTCATTGTCCATCTTTGTCTTATACTACCTTCATATGTACCTAATAGCTTAATCAGCTATTTACAAGTATTTTTACTTTATTATTACTATATGCTGACATATATAATTGCATAAATTTCTCACTCATATTCTTTCATTATTATCCATAAGATTTAATGTCCAGTTATATCAAATGTCTTATTAAGGTCCCCTATCATGATTTTCAATCTTTCTTTTCTATTCGTAACATCATCCACAGTTTCTCTAACTATCATTAATAATTCTTGACAACCCTTCCTCTTTATACTATATATACTATCTTCCATAATATTTTCCATTTTAGTTTCAAATCTGTTTTGTATTATTTTTATAAAAATCTTATAATCATAATTATTAAATACTATCAAGCTCCATTTTTAAACGGTCTTCTATCTTCCTTCTTCCATATGAATTTAGGTATTTCATTACATAATTCTTTATACATAAAAACTTTCATTTAACCATTCATTCAAAACCTTTAAGATATTTTTTCTACTTCCTTAAATTTTTATACATTTCATAGTCTATTCCATCTGGTCATGCAGCCGAGTCTATAGTTATTTGTCCTAATACGTTCTTTATCTAGCTCATTTAAAGAAATCTCCTTTTACAACTCTTTATTCTCTTTTTCTGGTAACCTTCTTTTTACTTTCCATGTGTTTTCACTACCTTCTTTTTAAATTTAAACATTTATTGTACATATTGTACAATTTTCATAATTGTTTCCTGTGTTCTTTTTATTTCTCCTTTTATATTTTTATTTCTCTCATTTCATAACCATCTTCCTTTACTAATCTGCTTAAGTAACTCAATGCTTTTTCTCTTTTTCCTTGTAAAAATTACCTTTGCTTATATAACAATTTTTGTATTTTCTTTCTGTCATTATGTTCTAAATCTTCCAATGAATCATTATATGTTCTTTTATATTCTTCCATCTCTACTTTTCTCACATCATATTCACAGAATAAAAAAAATTTTCCATTTTTACTTAAATATCATCCAACATTCAGGCCAGTTTTTATAAAATGTGCTCATAGTAATTGTGACACCCCTGCACTGGCTCAGTAATCAAGGGGCCTCAATCATCACCACTAGCACCAGTGAGGGATGTACACATTGGGAGGATGACAAGTACACACACAGTAAAGTACAATTTGTCTTAAGGGCGCACAGAGATCACAGTCAATCTGGGGCTGGTTTCTCCCTCTTTCTCCAGATTTCCAATAAGACTCCCCACTGGCACAGCTATAGGGTTAAGGTATAAGCTGAGTGGCAAAGCTAAGACCTCCAGCACCCTCTCTGTCCAACCAGTGCTTTGTGTCCCTGCTCAAGTAGCTGACACACACACACACACACACACACACACACACACACACACACACACACACACACACACACATACACACACACACAAACACACTTTGAGATTTGATTGATATACAAACACACACACTCACCTGGGAAAGGCTGCACAAGTTTACTAGCTATGCCCCCTTCTGCCCAAACTATAAGGTAGTATCAGCTGCTACCAGCCACCCTTAATTATCAGCTACTATAAGGCCCTTACCAAAGGGTGTCCAATCCAACTGAGTAATGTTACTATTATCCAAATGATAAGTGTGACCAAGACTTGCAAGGCTATGTAAGCATGGCCTGTACAGTGTCACTAAATACATATACAAGTACTCTCCGAGCTTAAATATGTGTAAACAAACCAGCCACAATTAAAAGGTTTAAATATATTTAATAATAAATAATAAAAGAACAAGACAATACTCAATCAACATAGTAACTACAGAGTTCAGAATCACAGGAAATATTTTAAAACATTGCAGGACAGTCTCAAATAAATATGGAAAACATCTAAACTAATTTTACTAGATTCCTATCTATGTCTAAAAGATATTATGCCCTAAATAACTTACTTACAGGGCAAGGCAAATGTGAGAAGTGCTGAATGGATGTTTCTAGATCCAAGACAATATACAAAATGCAAACTCTTCCTCTCTGAGAGAGTTCTTAAATTAATATCACATATTACTGCTGGGTTAACCTGGATTACATCACTTTTTGTCACCTGCCTTCAGTTCCCAGGCTAACTGAATACTAACATCTCTGTGTTACAAATACTTATCTCTCAGATGTGCAGCTGCTAGGAAGTCACAGAGAAATAAAAAAACTTTACATTTTAAACCTAATAATTATTTCTGTTTCAAGACAATAGAAACTTCTAGCTCTACACATCTTGTCTCCTTCACTGAAACTGAGAGATAAACACACATTCATAAAAGACTTTGATTCCAACTTCTTTTTTTAGAGTTTTGTAAGTTAACTCTGTATGTTTCAGCTTCTACTATTAAAACATACATTTGCACAGGTATATAGTTTATATAAATTTCTGTTCTTTTTCAGTAGGGTACACTGTGGTTACATTCTTGAAGCTCAGTACATAACATACAGTTCAACACACACTTCTGCACCAGTAGTTTAATATCCACATAACATATAGTTATCTTACATTTGTAAGACAAGCATATGAATCATATTAACATTCACAAATGACACATCACTATCCACAAAATTCCAGATAGTTGGGCTGGCAGTGTCACAATCCCCCCTCCCCGAAAACTCAAGCTAGTTTTTCAAGTGAGCCTTGAGGAATGTTGCTTGAGAGGGTTGAGCCTATCTGGAAATACCTTACCCCATTCCCTGTCTTGACAGCCCATCTGCATTGGCATTGCTAACCCCACTGTGGTGCTGCACTGTCATATCATATGCTTATAACCTAGGTTCCACCTTAGTAACTTGGCATTTTGCTGGTTGGCTCAATGTAGCCATGTTAAGGGATTGTGGTCTGTAACTATAGTGAATTTCCTTCCATACAGATTAGGCTGAAGTTTCTGCAGTGCCCACACTATGGCTAGGCATCCCTTTTCTACAGCTGCATATCATTCCTCCCTGGGTTGGAGCCTGTGACTGAGATAAACTACTGGGTGCTCTTCTCCCTCTGAGGAAGCCTGGCTAAGTACAGCCTCCACTCCATGGTTTAAAATCTCCACCTGCACAATAAATTCTTTGCTGTAATCTGGACTTGCTAACACAGGGGGGTCTGGACTGGCTAACACAGGGGGTCCTTCCAAAGCTCTTTTAAGCTTCTGGAATGCCTGCTCACATGCTGGGGTCCAGACTACCTTATCTGGCCTGTTTTTCCTTGTCAGGTCTGTGAGGGGAGCAGCTATGGTACTATAATTGGGGACAAACTTTCTGTAATACCCTGCTGTTCCTAAGAATGCCCTCACATGCTTTTTGGTAACAGGGGCAGGCCATGCCTGAATGGCTTCCACTTTGGCATGTTCTGGCCTGATCTTACCACTCCCCACTCTATGCCCTAGGTAGGAGACCTCTGCCATTCCCACCTGACATTTGCTGGGCTTAATGGTCAACCCTGCCCTCTGTAGTCTGCCCAGCACCTTCCTGACATGCTGAAGGTTCTCCTGTCAGGAATGGATGTAGATGGCAATATCATCTAGGTAAGCAAGGGAAAACTCTCCCGATCTTGCTAGTATATGATCTACCAGCCTCTGGAAAGTCGCTGGGGCATTTTTCATCCCAAAGGGCATCTTTGTGAACTCATACAAGCCAAAATAAATCACAAAGGCTGACCTCTGTCTAGCACTGGGAGTCAAGGACTCTTGCCAGTAACCCTTGGTAAGATCAATAGCGGTACGATACTTAGTCCCACCCATCTACTGTAGGGCTTTATCTGTCCTAGGCATGGGGTAAGCATCTGACTCTGTGTGACTATTTAATTTCCTGTAGTCCATACACACTCTGGTGCTGACATCCTTATTTGGTACCAGCACCACTGGGGAGGCCCAGGGACTGCTGGACTCTTGAATTACCCCTAGTTCCAACATTTCCTGTATCTCCTCCCTCAGAGTCTGTTTGACTCTTTCAGGCACCCTATAAGGGGCCTGCTTAAAAGGCCTTTGGGGTCCTATATCCACATGGTCCTGCACCAGATGGGGGCACCCTGGTTTCCCAGTGAACATGTACCCAAACTCCTGTAACACTGCTTGGATTTCTCGAACCTGGGTAGGGGATAGCTGCTGGGACATTGCTACCCCTTTCACTGAGATCTCAGTCTGAGCCTCACTAAGGAGATCAGTCATCATATCCTCCTCAGACTCCTCCTGCAATCCACTGAAAATACTCAGCACAAGGACCTCCCTATCATGGTATTTCTGTGCTTTTCCAGTACGATACACTGTGATTACATTCTTGAAACTACGTACATAACATACAGTTCAACACTCACTTCTGCACCAGTAGTTTAATATCCACATAACATATAGTTATCTTACATTTGTAAGACAAGCATATGAATCATATTAATATTCACAAATGACACACGACTATCCACAAAATTCCAGATAGCTGGACTGGAAGTGCAACAATAATATGATCTTTCCATAACTGTGTTACTAATCTCTTTCCTTCTTCATTCCATGCCTTCTCTTTTATCCTTTCTAATCCTTTGCCTATTTTATATATTCCTTGTTTTCCTTTATCTCTAGCCATATTGCAAGATGATCAGAAACTCCTGTTTCAACTACCTCCCCTTCTTCCATAACTAAATCTTCTGTTACTATAATATAATCTATTTCAGTACTATACATACCCCTTTTATAAGTCCATGAATTTTTGTCCCAGAGTTTTAACTTACCACATCTTATAACTTCTAACATTTTTATGTCATTCTTTTTTTTATGCTTGCCTCTTTAATCACACATTTCCTGTTATTATAATATTCATATTTACCACTACATAATCTTTCTATACAATTAGTATATAATATTATAATTCTATATCCTTGTTATTTCCATTTTAACTCTACAATGGTTAATCTTTCCATTTCTTGCTAAAGTTACATTTAATATCTTTACTGTCCTTCTACAGAATACAGCTATTCCTCAACATCTCTCATTTCCCAAATTCCAGATTATCTTTCCTTCCCATAGTTTCTCTGTTGGCAATCTTTCTTCATTTGTTAAAAATCTTGTGTCTGCTAATATAATTGCATCTACATCACATGTATTACTCTACTCCAAAATCCCTAGTTTTCTTACTGTATTCTTAATACTATTCATATTTACAGAAAGTACTCTAACATGTTTATTTTCCCCCTTTCCTTAGATTCATGGTTTTATATGTTCATAGCTTATTACTAGGATAGCTTTCTTAATATGCCATTCTAATCCTAACCAATTTCCCTCCCAATGTTTAAAATCAAACACTGTACCTCATATCTGTAAGTCAAATACCTTAACCATTATACCAACCCACAATCATTAGCTGTATATACTCCTTTTCATCCATTTCCTTTCTTTTTTCTTTTGTACTTATCCCTTTACATTTTCTTTTTCTTTTACCCTTTTACCAATAGAATTATTTTTTTTCTTTTACTACCTCCCCATTTATGTCTTCATCTCTTATTTCAGAACCTTCTTTTATGTCGTCTTTATTATATTTTTCTCATCTATTTTTTCTTCTATTTTACTGCTTCTAAAATGTCATCCCTTTGTTCATTTTCTTCTCTTTCTTTTTCCTTACTCTATTTTCATTTTTGCAGTCCATCCATAAATGTCCAATTTTGTTGCTTTTATAACATTTCAATTCACATTTTTGCATCATGTCCCATTTCCCCATACATATAACCTTTTCTTTTGTCTCAGTTACTTATCAAATGTCCTTCTTTTCCACAAAAAATAAATACTTTTTGGGTTGTCTCCAGTATTTTATGTCATCCCCATCCCCCTCCACATTTATCATGTTTGGAATATGTATAATTTTTTTCTCTTTCTCTTTTTAACACACTATTACAATCCAAGCCACCAATCCATAAACCACTTTTGTCATAAACTTTTACAATGTCCACTACTTCTTTACATAAAGTTTTCATAAGACCTTTCAGAGTCTGTCTTTCCACCTCTGTTTGAAATTGCACATGCATTTTCTTTTTTTTTGTTTCCCTGTTAAATGTTTTATCACACAAAGATTCCGTGGGTTACAATCTTTCTTTTTTCATATTCTTCAAGAAAATTTTCCATCGAAAAAACAGTCTGAAATATAATGTCAGAAAATGTCTCTTTGTTAATAAGAATAAATGCTCTTACCTCATGTGATTTTACAAACCAAAGGAGCTATTAAATTAGCCCACATTTCATACCTGTCCATTTCTTTGTCTTCTTTACTTTGAATACTTACCACATACTTTGTTTTTTTTTCTTCTGCCTTCTTTTCTGCTGCTCTCCTTTTGCATTCTTTTACTTTCTCTGCATATGTTTTCTTTTCCATCTTACCACTATTCTTCAGGATTGTCTCTGCATCCTTCTTTTGTATTTCTCCATAATGTCCCCCAGGAAACATCCCATTCATTTTCTGACTCACTCTGCATCATCATTTCTTTAAGTTAATCATCCCCAAACTCTCACAACTGCAGGGTTGCAATTCTACATCCATCACTTGGTGACTCATCTCCATCAAACAGATTTCTTTGAAATATCTCCTCAAAATCCTGCACATATTCTCTGGTCTTGATATTTGCTTTCTCCTCCAGTTCTCTCACTACTACATTATCTCTTTCTCTCTCCATCTGCCTCCCTGTTTCTCCAGGCCAATTGTGGGCCTGGAACAGAAACAGGAAGTTCTCCTGCTAAATGGGTCACACTCACAACAAGGATGAGTAGATGTCCTTTATTTTACAAAAATAACTTATTTACAATGTTTCTAATATTATTTGCAATTCTGTTTGCAGTACATATTTACATATGGCTAAAATGTTCATCATCACTTTCTATGTATACATTATTATTTGTTATCTGACCCTCCACTATAATTTCCACAACCAAAATCCAAATAATTCAAATCACATTAAACACTCTTCTATTGCTTTTGTCTACATATTCTTTGTTTTTATCTTTATAAAAAACATATTCAATTATGTCCATATTTATGTCATCTGATAATTTGTATTTTCTATTTTTTCCATAATATTACAATTCTTTTACATTTAAAAAAAATGTGTTCCACAGTTTCCTCTTCTCCACAATTATTACATACTCTTTCAGATCTTTTTTATAAGGCATATTAGCTTTCACAGGCAATTTCTTTATGGCAAACCTCAACAAAAAATCCTGACATTCAAACATATTTTTATATCATTCATTTTTAGCTTTATAGCTTTGATTTTAACTTGCTCTAATTTTTCCATGGATACACAAAAACATTTTCCATTACATTTTTATACCACATTTTTCTATCATTTTTCAATTCTTCCATATTTATTTTCCATATTATGATTTTTCTTGGTAAGCCTTCATCTCATCATTTATGTAAACTCTTTCTCTTTTGCAATTTTTTTATCATACTCCATTCATTTTATACTTACCCTTTAATATTTTATTTACTAAATTTTCATTTTTTTCTCTTAACCATTTAAGCACTTTATATAAGTTCAGATTTGCTACATATACAATAAATTAACCCCAACTACCCTTCTTCTTTTCTTAAATACACCATTCCTCTCTTTACAGGATTTAGTCTAGATTCCCATATAAATGAAAACATAATATTCATAATCTCCAGTTCATATATTGTCAGCATATTAAATACACCAGCTAAATAAGCTAATTTTCCTGATACAACAGAGATGTGCCTTTTTCATAAATGAGTCTGAATTTTTCCAATAGTCACACATTTATAACTTTTCTTATTGCAATCTTCCATTGCAAATCTACACTATATTGTTTCCCAAATCTGATTCTTAATACATCTATTTCTTGCATATTGAAATTAATTTCTTTTATTTTCGCATTATAATGTAAACTTTTACATTTCTGTTTTTCAGATTCATACATATTATTTCTCAACATTTATTGAAATAGTATATCACTTCTTCTATTCTGCTCATCTGTCTAGTGATTAATATTTTATCATCAGCATACGATAACGTTATAGTATCTCAATTCCTTCTTTTGTAATATAACTTTTTAATTCCTGATTAATATAACATGCTACTACATTCATTACTAATGCAAATATTATGCTTCTCAAAGAAGATCATTGTCTTATCCCTTTCTTAATGTTTACTTCCTCACTTAACTAACCATTAATCAATACTTTTACTTTATTATATTCACAGTCACAAAGACATTCTTTATTGCATTACTTCTTAGATCTGTTAGCATTCAAATGTACAAAAATACAGTATTCTCTTGCATAAGTCTAGAAATACAGCCATATTGGAGCAGGCTTCACAGTTTGCGTAGAGTTTCAGTGAATAAATACCATTCAGTCAAGAATATTGATAAGAACAGAAGTAACCACCTCACCAGTCCTGGCTGCAAGTATGTGGTTTGTCTGGGTCTCCCCCAGGCTACCAGACCCACATACTTGTCTCAAAGCCTGACTGCGTGCAACTGCATAAACACATGGTACTGACTCATCAAAATCCTTCCCTATCTGGACATCTGCAGGATAGTAGGTCGGTACTCCTGTTGTCTCAAGACAACCTACTATTGGCATTTTGTCTTTCCCACTTACTGGGTCTCTCACCTTTTGTTCCCCATCTTACCTCTGTGGACATCTGTATGCCACATGGCCCCGCTGGTTGCATTCAAAACATTTAACCCTAGGTCCTGGATGTGTACCTGGACAAGTGGCTTCCCCTGCTACTGGCAGATTCTGTTGGGGCAGTTTGGGCTCTCCACCATGGGTTCCTTTAGACCCATGAACAGTACTGGGGGTCCCTTTCCTGTGTAGGGATGCCCTGCTTTCTAGGTATAGGTCTCCCTTCTTCCCCAACTCCTCTGAAGTAGCACATTGTCTATCAGCTAACCAGATCCTCATGTCCTCTGGCAAAGTGCTAAGGGCTTGTTCCCCTCACCAAAAGGTCTGCCAGCGCACACTTTCATCTGCCTTGCG
The DNA here is from genome assembly GCF_019279795.1 of Protopterus annectens. Taxonomy (NCBI): domain Eukaryota; kingdom Metazoa; phylum Chordata; order Ceratodontiformes; family Protopteridae; genus Protopterus; species Protopterus annectens. The sequence goes on along the minus strand of NC_056742.1, from coordinate 306,247,980 downwards.
TTCATGCTCACGAAACTTTGTCCTATACGTTTCAGGTGTTAGCTTAAAAATTCTAACAAACAGTTATTAACAGCAGCATAATTAAAACAGTCAACGTCAGACATTTTGGACAAAATAGTTACAGCTTTACCATGGAGTAAGGAGGTCAGGAACTGTACCCAGAGCTTTTGGTCAACATCATACTGTTAACATACCCTCTCAAATATATGAATAAAACTATCAAAATTATCCCCCTCTGTAAACTGCGGAAGAAATTTACTGACCGTTTGTGCTTCTGGAGTCCAGTTATTCCCTTCCCCCATACCTCCATGACTCTGGCAAAAAGTCAGCATCTCCTTTTTGTGCTGCCTCTGCCCCTCCTTTTCCACAGCTTCCATTTCCAAATGCCTGGCCTCCAACTCAAGTCTCTTTAGCTCCAGATGGATTTTTAAGTCCTCTGCACAAAGGTTGAGCTGTCCATTCCCTGAGTGTTGCATATCTCCATGGCCAGTCTGATCGTCCTCCTGGTTGCTGTTTTCTGATGCAGCTGTGACCAAAGCTGCAATCATGTCTGCCTTAGTCAGGTTTCCCTGCACCAGTCCATTAGCCTGGCACATCTAAGCCAACTGGCTCCTTGTCACCTTTCCATACTCGTCTGATGACATGCTTGCCTGCTCTCCCTGACTAACTAAGCTAACAAAAGAAATAAAACAATTGTGATCTTAACTCTGAATATTCACTGGGTAGATGATTTAGAGTACAAAAACACCTCCAGTGATCACTGTACACAAGGTGCAGGAATTCACTATCCACACCACTACAAGCCAATTGCCAACCAATTAATATGTGGTGTGGATATCCCACCACTGCCTACCAATTAATATGTGATGCCCATGCACTGGCCCATCAATCAAGGAGTCTCAATCCTCACCACTAACACCAGTGAGGGGCATCCACACAGGGGATAACAAATACACACACAGTAAAGTACAATTTCCCTTAAGATCATACAGAGATCACAGTCAGTCTGGGGCTGGTTTCTCCCTTTCTCTCCAGATCCCCAATAAGACTCCCACTGGCACAGCTATAGGGTCCAGATCTCAGCCTAGTGGTCAAGCTAAAACCTCCAGCACCCTCTCTGTCCAACCAGTGCTTCGTGTCCCTGCCCAAATAGCTGACACACACACAGACTTTGAGATATGAATTATACACAAACACTCAAACACTCCTGGGGAAGCCTGGCACAGGTTTTCCAGCTATGCCCCTTCTGCCCAGGCTATACGGTAGTACCACTTGTCACCAACTACTAGTGTCAGCTACTAATAAGGCCCTTATCAAATGGTTTCCAATTATTACTGTGCAATATTATTATCCAAATAGTAAGTGTGATGAACAACAAGGCTTATGTGGGGTGCCTTGGTCAGTATCACTATATACATACAATGTAATCTAGAGCTTAAATGATCTCTGCACCAAACAGCCACAGCTGAAAGGTTTAAAAATATTTAATAATAAATAATACAAAACACAAGACAATACTTCTTACTACACAGTGCTAGTCAAGAGGTCAGAAATTACAGAAAAATGCTTAAAATAATACAGTAGAATAGTTCTGATATCAATACAGAAAACAACTAGTCTAATCTTCCTATTTCCTAGATATATCTAAGAGCAAACACAGTTCTAAAATAAACTTACATATAGAGCAAGACAGTGCTGGTGATGTTGGATGTTCTGAAGACAAATGCAAAATGCTCTGAGTCTCTCTGTCCTTAAATTGATAACACAGTGCCACTGACTCATTTTAGATTACATCATTTTTTTGTCTGGTTTCCAGGTTAACAGAAACTCAGAGTTTAGCAGCTCTTTTGATCTTGCACCTGGTCAGGAAACTACAGCAATAAAAGACATTATACATGCAAATTCTAGCAATTAACTGTGGTCTCCAAACAATAGAAAGAATTCTTGCATTCCGACATCTCGGCTTTGAGTTCTGAGATCAAACAATTATACAATGCTTGACTTCTCAGCTTTCCTCCAGCAGAGTGCAATGTAGTTACATTTTTAAAGTTCAGCACTTACCATAATTTTCTTGCATTTAAGAGAACAAGGCTGTGACTTATATTAATATTTACAAATGACAGAATTATCTACAAAATTCTATCTAGCTAGGCTGGCAGCCTTCACATATCTTCACAGTATCCCCCTATTATACACTATTATATACTCAGTTCACCACCTCTCATAATTTCCATTGCCTTTTTGAAATCATGTCCTTTTTTCTTTCTTTCCTTGTATCACAATTAAATTCCCCCTGCTATAATAATTTACATGTTTATAGCCACATAGCTCAGAATCTGATTAAACATGTTTCCCTTTCTTTGTAACATTTGCATGTAATGCAATTATTCTATGTACCTTTTCTTTCCATCTTATATCTATAATAGTTATTCTTCCCATTATTACTAGTGTTATATCAAGAATTTTAACTGTCCTCTTAATCAGAATTCCTATTCCTGAACAAGTATCTTGGTCTAAGTTCTAAACAATATTACCTCCCTATAAAACTTCTGCCTATTTTTTGTTAATAATCTAATGTCTTCTAATATTATTATGTCCATATCTAAATCTTTATGCCATTCTATAATGGCTAACCTCCTGACCGTACTGTTTAAACTATTTACATTTATAACTAATATTCTACAATTATATCTTTCCTTTTTCCAAAAAAAATCATTTAATTTAATATTATTAACCATTCACCTTTTCCTTTCCTTTTTTTCCTTCATACTTAACCCTATGAATTTTCTTTTTCTCTCTTGTGCCTTTTTACTAATTGTATTCTTCTTACCTTTAACTATTTTCCAACTAACATTATCTTCATCACTACTATCAAAACCTTCTTCTATATTCACTTCTTCATTTTTTGTGATTCATGTCTATCTTCTTATTCCTAGCTACACCTATAATCTCCTCTTCTCCTTGATCCTGTCCCTGTTCTTCTTGATTTTTTCTTTCAGTTTATTTTTGTGTTTTTTTCCTGATCCTCTTGCTCAAACATATTTGCTTTTTCTACACCATTCTTCCACTTTTTCCAATCCAGCTATATATGCCAAACCTTATTACATTTGTAACACTTCATTTCACATTTTTGCATCATGTCCTATTACACCACAAATATGACATTTTGTTTTGGCATAATTCATAATCAAATTATTTGACTTTCCACAAAAAAAAGTTTTCACATGACCTCAGTATTTAACAACTCATTTTTACCTTCAACATTTATAATACTAGCAACATGCACATTGTTTTTTTTATTTCCATTTTTAACATACATTACAGTCTAATTCCCCAGGCCATACACCCCTGTTATCATGCACTTTAGAAATGTTCTTTATTTCTTTACATACATTACTTGAGTACTTTTTAAAGTCTGTTTTTCAACTTTAGACCTAAATTGTATATGTATTTTTTCTTGGTTTCAACTATAAAAAGTTTTAAACACATATAAGTTCCAAGGAGCACAGTCTTTTTTTTTCATATTCCACCTCCTTCCCCCATATTTTTTCTATTACATGACCATTTTCAAAAATAAATGTCATAAAAAGTCTCTTTATTTATATGAATAAAAACTCTTATCTCTGTAGGTTTAGTTCTCAATGGAGAAATTATATTTTCCCATACCTGATATCTTTCCAATCCTCTTTCCCCTTTACTGTAGAGCCTTACTGTGAAATTTCTTCTCTGCTTTAACTCAGGCTCTTTTCCTTCAACTTCTTTTCTTCTCTTCTCCCTTAACATATTCACATATGATTTACTTTTTTTCACAGTATCCTTATGTATGAGTTCTGAAGCTTCTTTTTGTATTTTGTCCATTATGTCACCCAGGAAATGTCATTAACTCTCTGGCTCACTCATCACCAGCAAATCCTGCAAAATATCATCCTGCAACCTTCCTAACTGGAGAGCAGTAATAACTTTTGCCCATAATCTCCTCAGCAAAAAAGTTCTGCTGAAACCTGCATTTGAATCCTGTGAAGGTCCAGTTGCCTTCATTTCACTCCCTGCTCCATTAGAGAGCTTACAGCTAAGCATTTTGTCAGGATTGGAAGGCTCAACCACCTTCTATATAACTGAAGCATAGTCCTTCTCCTCAACTTACTGTTGTGAAGTCTAGATTGGCTTCCATATCAATCACCTTCTACTCCTCTTTGATCGCTTTCTTCTTTTTAACCAAAGATTCATCTGCAGAATTAACTTCAAGTATAGCATTATTTTCCAAAGACATGAAACTCTCAGCAACTGTTTCTGACACTATATCCATGTGCCTCCTGCTTCTTTGAACTGCCTTCGCACCTGGAATGGAAACAGTAAACATTGCTACAACAATGGCCCCACTTGTCAACACAAAGTCAAGTAGGGGGGTTTATTTGTACACATATATACAATCCACATTTTTTACATATTTACATATTTACAATATTTACATATTTTAACATCATTCGATACAATGGTATTCCCATTTTAAGTATCTCCCTCCACTCTTTAACCCACAACCAAAACTATATTTTTCAGTATTTTTGTCAAAATCTATTTTCCATTGTATCTGATCTCATTAAGTCTTTCATTCCATATAACCCATATTACATAAACAATGATTCGGTCCATTTTCTTTGCTTCATTCTGGGATCTAGTCATATAAAAAACATACTCTATCATGTCCATGTTTAAAATTTCAAAATGTAAATAAGTTTTAATCAAATCATGTTTACATACTTTTCCCACAGTTTTTACATTCTCTCACATTTAAAAAAAAACATGTTCTGGAGTTTCCAATTATTTACATTTATTGGATATTCTGTTCTGTTTTCTCTTATATGGCATATTTGCCTCCACTGGTAATTTTCCTATGCACAACCTCCACAAAAATCATTGCATTCTTTAATTTCTTTAGAATTTCTATATCTCATCATTATTGCTTTCTTCTTATCTATTTCTAACTCTTTCCATAGATCCATGAAATAAAAGGATCTCATAATGTTAACATATCATTCTTTTCTATTCTTTTCTATCACATTCTTTTTTAAATTTCCACAATACAACTTTGCTGTAAAGTTTTTTTCATTTTTTTCATTTATAACACTTTTACGTTTTTCATTTCATTTCTTTCCAAATTTCTTTGTATTTACAATACATTATTGTTTCTATAAAATCTTTATAATTTTTCATTATTCCTTTTAGTATTTTATACATAGTTAAAGAAACTGCATGTACAATCAGATTTATCAGCCCCAATCCCCCTTGTTCATCTTTCATATACAAAATTCCCCTCTTAACCAGGTTCAATGTTGACCCCCCCCAATAATTGAAAAAAATTATCTGCATAATTTCTTTTTCAAATTTCATTGGCATTATATAAATGTTTGCTATATAAGCTGTTATACCTATTATTATGGTGTTTATTAAATGTGCTTTCTTTTTGTAAGAAAATCTACATGTTAACTGAGTCCACCCCTCTTTTTCTACCTCTACCAGAGTTCTCTACCCTCTACTACTCCTAAAATATCTATACTCTATCATTATATTCCAAACTTCCTATAATACCTTCATACCAAAATCCTTTACTTGTGTCTTTATTTATGGCTAAATCAACTTCCTTCAGCTGTGTACTTAATTTTCCATTAATTCTTTCCATCCAGGCTTTATTTTTTGCTATTACTACAATGTCGTCAGCGTAAGTATACATTATTGGCAACTGTATTTCCTCCATCATTCTATATCCTCCCTTACTTGACATTTTATTGATTTCTATTACTATTGTATTCATGATCATAGCAAAAATCATACTGCTTGCAAGACATCCTTGTTTTACACCGCACTCTATTTTCAAATTTTCCCCAATCCAACTGTTTACCTTCAATCTCACATAATTATTTTCATATATTGATTTAATTACCTGTAGTATTTTTTACTTATGTTATATGCTTGTAAAATTTCCTGTAACTTTTCTTACTGAATATTGTCATATGCCTTACTAACATCCCCTATCATGATTTTTGTTTCCACTTTTTTATTAAAGAATCATCAATTACTTCCTTTATTGTCCACAGTAAGTCTTGACTCCTCTTTACTTTCCCCCCAAACTAATTCTGATCAAGTAGTCTTTCTATTTTACATTGTAATCTTTTAGTTACTATTCTCATGAAAATTTTATAGTCTGTGTTACTCAGTGCTCTGGACAAATTTCCCCTTGTAGTATAAATACCATCTTGAGTCTCCCATGAAAAGAGGTGACTAAATTAATCAACAAAGGATTAATAAATGAAAATAAATAAATAACATGTCCATATTCTGTCATACTTGTGAAGAATATAGTTATATTAGTTAATATGCATTTTCTTTGGTAATTAATGTGGTTCTATTTCAATTCTTATATGACCTGTGTAAACAAACAGCACAACAGAATGGCTGATAAGGAGTTGTAAGAGAGGTGTTCATTGATGGACAGACTTATCAAGCAAAGAGGCAGAAGTAAGTGATGAAATGGCCAAAATTATACTTGTAATGGATTAGAAGACAGCACTTGGTGTAGTTGTAGGGATAAACAGACATAAGATACACTGTGTCCAAATGGGGATAACCTTCTAAAAATAAAGAGGCAGGGAAGTAGAGTGCCACAAATTTTATATATGATGTTTAATACAGGAAAAAATATAAAAGGAAACAACTCAAATTATGGAGTGTTATGGTTGTGCATAAGGTGAGCATGAGTATAAATGTTAAGATTTATTCTAGTCTAATAAGATATAAATGTGTTATATATAGTATGGCCAATATGCTGTGAAATTTGATAGAGAAATGTGTAATAAACATTGTATGTGAAAATATCTGTGTTAAATGGTATTGGTAAAAAAGCTTTGTGGCCTATACAACAGTAAAAATGAGAAATTTAAAAAAATAATGTTAAAGTCAATTTTTTTATCACCACTACTGTCATACCATGGTTTTAAAAATGAGCAATGGCTCATAACATTGTTTCCATCATTAATTACATTGATCACTGACCCCTTTAAGGTATTTTATTTGTTTGGACTAAAGTGCCATACTTATGTGGCTAGTTATTTTTCTCCAGCACAGTCTGTCCTTTATAAGGGGTGGCCACGGTGGTGCAGCGGTTAGCGTTGCTGCCTCACAGCAAGAGGTTCTCCGGTTCGATCCTCAGCTGGGGTGCCTTCTGTGTGGAGTCTGCATGTCCTCCCTGTGGTCATGTGGGTTTCCTCCGGGTGCTACGGTTTCCTCCCACATCCCAAAGACATGCTGTAGGTGGATTGGACACTCTAAATTGGCCCTAGGTGTGAGTGCGTGTGTGTGTGCCTTCTGTGGAAGGTTGGGTGCCAGGCTGGCAACTCGACACCATAAAACTCCACTGCCAATCATGAGTGGACAGGTGATCCGCTGTGGCGACCCCTAACCGGGAAAAGCTGAAAGAAGAAGAAGAAGAAGACAGTCTGTCCTTTACAAAATGCATATTCCTTAGTTCTTCAAGTATCAGTTTGTTCTTTCACCAGCCAATTATTCTCTGTTGTATTTTAACATCTTTCTATTTTTTTCTCTCTTTCTCTAGTACTGGTTCAACAAGGCACTTTGCTTCTGGCGATGTAGCTAGAAAACTGACTGTTTAGTTAGCACCACCAAAAAGAGACACAGAATTTCTACAGGCTGTCAGAATACTTTTAACGTGCTGATTCCAGTGGATATCTTTAGTCTTGGAAATCTTTGTTGCCTTGGCAATATTCCCCATAAAGTAATCCATTAACTCAATGGTTTGTGGCCTGTTTCTAGGCAGAACCTTGGCACTCACAAAATTCCTTAAAAGGCTGAAGACTCACTGTTTCTTGTTTGCCAAACATTGCAGATATTTTAACAGCTGATATCACTAAATGTGAGTTCTATTGTAGTTGTCTTGCAATTTCTGAATTCTAAACAAATCAAGTCTTGACCAGTGTGACTCTTATTGATACATAATAGCACAATGGGTGGATATCTTGGTGTGGGGCCCACAACGTTTTTATATCAAAAGTCCATTTGCATTTGCTGATCATTTGTAACTCCTCCTTGGCTTTTTGTGTTAAGCAGAAGGTGATCCTCCTGTGCTGTTATGATGTTGGTGTCACCTTGGGGGTCTACATATACTCTGACCTAACATTTTTTTAACTTTCTCATACCATCAAAAGACTTTTGCATTCAATAAATAATTTATGCAGTCTCGGACATAATGTTCATTTTCATCTACACTGCCCAGTATGAGTCCAATTCCTAATTCTTTGCTTGTGAAGTATCTTAATACATTAGTTTCCCTTGCTAGTTAAAGAGTGAAAGGTATTTTTTTCACATTTACCTTTACATTTCGCTTCAGTGATGAAACAACTTTTTATCCAAAACTATTTGCTTGACCTTTATAAATATATTCTGGTGTCAATTTTCTTCATATATAGCTTTTTTATCTTTAGAATTATTAATGTTTTCAATGCTTTTCACAATTTTTAACACATTTCAACATTATCACATTATTACATTATCATTACCATAAGCTGGGCCCATAAACTTTACACAAAGTGTTAAATGTATTGCATTAATAACATAATTTCTATTCGATCATTTAATAAGACAGTTTTAGTCATTACCTCTCTTTTTACCTTCCATTACACCTTTTCAAGTACCCCTCCCCCTTGTCACAGCACTCTGCCAAATTTTTAAATTCCACTTTCCAACTACCAATACTCAACTTATTGTATCTTCCTTTGCTTCCCTTATCTACATCTTATCTTAAGGTCCCAGTTTATGCTCACAGCCATTTTCCTTTCCACTTTTTCACTTATTCTATATTCTGTTCATTGTGCTCTCCATTTCCTCTTGAAGTTCTTACATAATCTATCTATCTACTCAGTATTCCTTACCCCCACCTTATTTAACCATGCTTTCACCTCCTCTTTTATGCATTCCACTATGTTCCCCTCCTTACATGTTGCTGCTTTTCTTCCTAGCTTCACCTACCACTACCTAAAATTCCAAAATGTCTTCTTTAAGACAATTGAAACCTGTGGTCTCAACTTTAATCAGATAGAGCTGCCATGAAGCTGGAATCTCCCTCTGAAATATCTCACTCAAGATTCACATATACATTTCCCTTAACTGTTTAATTTCCTCATGTGCCAACACCTATGTAATTGGCCTGTATTTCCTATATCACACCATAAGCAACATGTTAACTGAGTCCACCCCTCTTTTTCTACCTCTACCAGAGTTCTCTACCCTCTGTGCTTTAATATAGTGTAAATATCTTCACCTGGACCCACCCTATTCAGGACTCTCATCTTGCCCAACACCTTTTCCCAGAGGCAGTCTTCTTCCCTATCCCTTGGCTCTTTTATGCATGCTTTCCTCAAACACCTCATTTCTGTCAGGGATGTTCTTTCTCCCATACTCTTGTCTTGTCTTCATAGCCTACATTTCTGTGTCTTTTCACAATCATTTACTTTTCTTCACATTGTCTTTAGTTTCTCCATTTAAACTTCCCTTTACCTGTCATTTTACATCCTCCCTTTCCAACATTGCCTGCATCTTCTTTGTGAATATTTTCATAAGCAGCCATCTTTGAAATAACAAGTCCCCTTCTCCTACTTCATATTTTTGCTGAATTTCTTCAAAAGAGACCCATCCTCCGCCTACCTTTATTCATGTCTGTCAATACACTAGAGCCTCCCTTCTCCCACTAGTTTAGTTCCCTTTCTATTTCCTCTGTCTTCCCCTTCCATCTTTCTATCCCTATACTTTTGTAGGTTTTATTCAGAGAAAAATCACCACTGTCCTTGTTTTCCATTATTTTCTTGATACACACCTGTATATTTCCCTTTACATCAAATTTCTCACCAAATAAATTGTCCTCCTTTCAATTCTCACCACATTAATAGCTGAGCTAAATGTATCACTGTTATATGCCTTTGAAACATGGCAATCCCATTCGTCCTATCTTTCTATCTGCTTGCAGTCTATCCTTTGCTATTCCCCCCTTCCCATATACATATAAATCTGTTATATAACTATTGAATCTCCTCTATCCATTTATGTTGAGGGTTTATTTGAGCATGTCTTCCCAAATAAATTATATGTGGTAAAATCATACACCTCACTAGACTAATCCTTCCCTAATATAAAAATAGTTGCTATCCACTCATCCACCATTACGCCTATCCTTGCAGTCAGATCTTTCTTCTCCTGACCTGTTTTACTTCTTGGACAACCTCCAATCCCAAATACTTTACTCCTCCCTGTGTTTCTTTCAGTTCTACTGTCCCACCTTCGTTATATTATAGTCTTATTATTACTGACTTTTCTGGATGACATTCTTATCCGATTTCACACCTGAATACTCTGAAACTTTGCAAAATCTCTCAGATTTGTTTCTTCTGATCTAGCTTTGACCTTAATTTAGTATAGTCAACATCATGGTCACAAAGGTGCCTATATCTATCAGCATTTTACATCTTGTATCAGTGTCTTTACTGTGGTTTATATTTTTTCTCACTGTCTTTATTCAAAGTGCATTCTCATGTCATTTTATTGAGACTTTCTTCACTATTAGGATTTGCTCCCATTATTATATGCAATATTTTATGTATGTCTTTTTGCCTTGCCTCATTGTCTCTCTCCCTGTAATTTTTGTATTATGGCTTGTCAGTAGTGTTCTTGTTCTGTATATCTTTGCAATACATGTTGGCTATCTGCACTTTTCAGACATTTTACTCAGGGCTAAGCATTGCTTTTTTATAATAATACTGTTCACCACTTTTCTTGCATTATACTGGAATGTTCTGTTGCATTTATACATGCTTCTTTAATTTCTGCTTCTCTTCATATTTCTGTCTTCACATGTCCTATTTTTTCTTATTCTATACATCTGTCCATCTTCTTTCTTATACAGCAAGGGATCTAGCAAAGTCTAGTAGTTTATTTAGTGTTATTCCAAGCTCATTCAGTGATATAATCCCCTTCACTGCTACATGACTGCATTACCTGCATCTTGATTCCTTTATTAATATCAGTAAAATCACAGAGTTTAGGCTAACTCCACTGCACAGAGGAATGGAATCCTAAGTATGACCCAGATGACCAGGGTATGGGTGGTGGTCTCTGTTCTGTAAGAGCCAGACTGGGGCACAGAGGACTGAAGAGACATACCTGCCTGCGTATATCAGGGAAGAAGTTAAAGGGCATGATGCTAGACTTGTCTCCCTCTAACAAATCCTCCAGTGTAGAACAGAAGCCAAACAGTAACCAAATGCTCATTATGGAAAGGTAGAACTGCCTGAGAGGTTACACTGCTTGCAGAACTGAGTGGCCACCCATGATGTACACTTTGAATGCCCTCTTATCACTTAGTGGTATGTGCAGGTGATGAAAAGGCTATATAGAGGAACCTAAACATAGAATTCAGGGCAATATCAGAATAAACTACTTCATAGGGTGTTCAAGGTATTTAGGACTATGTAAGCCACCATAGTGGTTCTAATCAACTGGAAGTGTGTGCTAAGAGGCTTTACATCACATACTACAAGACAAACATCTGCATGGAGTCAGGTGACTACCTACTGACAGAAAAGATGAAGAGCTGAAAATATGCAAGATATATTTGATTGTCACATGCTTACTAATACTCTCCCCAAAGCTAGACTTTTGCCCCTTTTAATGCCACTTAAATGTATATAAAATCTATTTGGCATTAACAAAGTTATGAGCTGAGTCTAAGTGCCATGTTCCCCAGTTCATCAAACACTCAGAGCTTTCCTTTTTTCTCCTGGGAGAGAATTTCACTGTACCACACATAAGCAGGGTTACCCTTTATATCTGAACATGACTATGAACACCTTCAGGAATGCATGGATCATGCAATCCCAAATAAAACCAAGACCCAATCCTCCAAAGTTAGGCGTCCTGTCTGGTGGACCCCAGCCATAAACAAACTATACAATAGAAGTAGGAAGCTACTACATGATAGAGCAAAATCCCAAAAAGGGAAGGCATCTCTGATCAGTATTAGCAAAAAACTACGGGCACTCATAAAATTGTCTAAGGCCAGCTTCGAGAGAAAAATTGCACAGGACACTAAGGATAATCACAAGGCTTTCTTTAGTTATGTTAGGAACCTGGGTGGGAATTCCCAGATATGCTCAGAATTAGTCCAAAATGACAAAAAATACACCGAACCCACAGACATTGCCAACATCCTAGCTGACAGGTTCAGCGCAAACTTCTCCCCCCCTTCCCCACCAAAGGGCAAATATCTATCCCAGCAGAGTGCTGCCCCCCTGACATCTCAGATGCTCAGGTAAGAGCCGCCCTCTCCAAAGCAAAAAACACAGCATCAATGGGACCAGACGGTGTCCCGGGCTGCGTCCTACATGACCTCCAAGAAGAACTAAACCCAAACATAAAACTACTGTTCAATCTCAGCCTTACTACAGGATATGTACCCAAAGAGTGGTGTACAGCAACAATGGTCCCTCTCCACAAAGGTGGTGCCTCAACGGATCCTGGAAACTATCCCCCCATAAGCTTCACTAGCTTGGTCTGCAAAGCTATGGAAAGGATCATCATGGACCTTATAAATAAAGATATTGGGGACCTACAGACACTGGATCCTACACAGTTCGGCTTTGTTAAGGGCAGATCCTGCCTCTTAAACCTGGTCAATTTCTTTGAAACAGTCACCAAGGCCATTGACGAGGGGAAGGTGGTCCACACAGCCTACCTGGACCTTGCAAAAGCCTTCGATACAATACCCCACTCGGGCATTATAGAGAAGCTCACCAGCTTAAATATAAACCCCTATGTCACTAGATGGGTTGCAAACTGGCTCAAGGACAGAACCCACATGGTTAGAATTGCTGGAGCCATGTCAGACTCCAAACCAGTTACAAGTGGCATCCCACAAGGCTCAGTGCTGGGACCTCTCTTGTTCGGTATATATTTCTCGGAGGTACAGGCTAACACGGAAGGACTGTGGCTGACCAAGTTCACAGATGACTGCAAACTGGGTGCCATAATAGACTCTCCAGCCGACACAAGCATCCTACAAAAGGGCCTCATAGAAAAAGACAGCTGGTGCCAGAGCCATGGCCTCAAGCTAAATGCCAAAACATGTATAGTCATCCCCTTTGGCAAAAACAAAGTACCCACAAATTACCACATAGGTGGTAATCCATTAAGTACGGAAGAAGTAATTAGGGGCCTGGGGACCTAAGTTGATAGCAATCTCTCATTTGACAACCACATGGCCAAAGTGGTTAGAAAAACATTTTATATAGCCCACCTAATCATGAAGGGATTCACATCTAGATCAGGGGAGGTCATCATGCCTCTTTACTCATCCCTCATCATGCCCATAATTGAGTATAATGCCCCTTTTGGGATGTACCTTACCAGACACCTGCAGCAACTGGAAAGACCCCAAAAGTACCTCACCAAGAGGATCAAAGGGCTCAAACAGATGCCATATGCTGCCCGGTTAAAGAAACTCCAGCTCAACTCAGTGGCATACCACCTGCTCAGGGGCGATCTGTGCCTGACGTATAAAGCCATGTCCAACCCGGAATTAATGGACATGCTGCACCTCAGAAATTCCAAATCCCATCGAGCTACGTGCTCGAGAGACGTGAACCTCAGCACTGAAATAACTAGGACATGCTGGAGGGACAGATTCATAACCCAGAGGCTCCCTTCACTCTGGAATAAAATCCCAGTCCAGGTTAGGCAGAGTCCCTCATTGACTCTCTTCAAGAGGAATCTTGATGAGTGGATGGGAGATAGTAGGTTTACCCCGGGTATCACTTCTGTGTCACTGTTAGACAGAGGCACAGTATACTAACCTCGAAAAAGGGCATCGCAAAATTCATTTAAAATGGGTGGCGAAAGCCAAACACACTCTGGCTAGGCTTATAAATGCCCTAGGGCAGATAGCATAGTATGAACCTATGAACCTATGAACTAGGCATGACATTATGTACCTCACACAGAAGTATAAAACAGAAATAGCTGAAATGTAATGACTTTTTGTAGGTCAGAAAGCTAATCATTAAACAAGCTGAGCTCAGACAAGAATTCATAGCACCCAAAGTGGAAATGAAGACATTAGCATGAAAAGAGAAGTATCCGGAATGCTATACCAGATAGCATAGAACACCTTCTACAGCTACCCATATACATTTACAGCCTTTCCAGCTGCAAAAATATCATGCCTTCTATCTGGAAAAAAGATATAGTCATACCATGACAAAAACTATTCCTTTGATTTCATATTTGTTTAAATTCTTCCCACTTTAGGCAATATATTTTTAAAAATGTTTCTTTTTGCAGCTATATATCTATGTGAAAAAACACTCCATGATCTGCCAACAGCAGCACAGTTTCTGGTCATAAACAAGCACCATGACCAGAACTTGAATCTTAACTGATCACATTTTATTTAACATGGAGAAAGGCAACTTCATGAGCGCTAGCATAAAAAGATTGGATAAAAGCATTTGACTTGGTTAAGGATCAGAGGCAATTAAGTGATAGGATTCCTCTCTGATACGTTGTGTCTGAACAGAGGGACCAGGCAGAGGTATCCTCTTTGCCTTTTGCTATTTGAGTTATATTTAAAAGCATTGGCAAAGAAAATAAGAGACTCAGAAATTCAAGGATATAATTAATATGGTGATCAAGAAATGTTGGCTTTATTTGCAGATGATATTATTTTGTGCCTAACAAATCCAGAAAAGGACATCTCAGTGTCATGGAACATTTTGAGATAGTTTTAAGCCTTTTCAGGATATAAAATTATACCCATAAATCATGTACTCAGTCATGAATTGGTTCATTAATACCCATATTTATGGGGACTCAATAAGATGAAGTATTTAGGAATATGTTATGGCAGTTAAGGATATGTGAGAAAAAACTAAACAAAAGATAATACAAAATCTGAGAAACTGGAAGATCTTGTCTATGGATATGGATAGCAAGATACAATCAGTGAAAATGCTTTTAGTCCCTTAAGATTTACATCTTTTGGCATATGTTTATCAACCAGAGGAGAAGTTGTGGAAAATTATTAATAAAGAGTTGAATAATTTATCTGGGAAGGGAAGAGGGCAAGGGTTAAGTGGGATAACTTGGTCATGCCAATAGAACAAACTAGTTTATTGATTTCAAGGGATATTTTAGAGCTAAACAATTCAGGCGCATATACATAACATAGAAAGTGATGATGATGAAGGAATAAGGAAAGAGTGAGATTCTGGGCGTAGATCCTTAAGGAGAATATTATAATTCATTAAGTAGCAGAAAGCTTTCTAAGAACTGAGCAATTACAAGGATGGAGAAAGATTTTGTCAACAGAGATAACTATAACTAGGGGTTCAGAGATAACTATAACTAGGGGTTCAGAGATAACTATAACTAGGGGTTCATAGATAACTATAACTAGGGGTTCAGAGTAACTAGGGGTTTAGAGATAACTATAACTAGGGGTTCAGAGAATAACTATAACTAGGGGTTCAGAGATAACTATAACTAGGGGTTCAGAGATAACTATAACTAGGGGTTCAGAGAATAAGCAAGATGAGACTGGAATTTACCGGAGAGAACTGGCAAAGGAACCAAGTTTATTGGGAGCAAATAACTAGAGAGGGAAAAGTAACAGAATGGGATGAGGTCAAGAAAACATTTGGACTGCAGTCTAGAGACTGCATTCCCTATCAGGGATTGATATCAGAGGATAGGCAAAGAGAATGGTATAGGGGAGTCCTAAGTAAAAGACCTGCTCTTGTAGTTTTTAGTTGAATCTAGAATAGAAGCTGCTGTTAAAAAAAGGAATAATTGGTAGGGCATATAAAATATTGTATGGTAACTATAAGAATCAATCAGCGCAGATTAGAAAAGATTGAGAAGAGAGACGGGATAAGCAATTCACAAGGGAACAATGGGTGAAGATATGTATGACTCCTGAGTATGCAACAAAGTCTAGAAGGTTTAGGGTTTTTGCTTGGAAGTGTTTGCATAGGTGTTTTTACATCCCAAGCAGACTCCAAAGAATTTTTCCTTAGGTAAATGGCAAATGTTAGAGGTGTGATGTTGCAGAAAGATATCAGGAAGCATATGTTTTGGGAGTGTCATGAGTTGGCAGATTTTAATTTTTTTTTGGCTGGTGGGCTATTGATTGGCTGCTGTACTCTAGGTAAAAAATTTCACAGCAAGCTGAAGTCATTTTTTTTTTGCTCCTTTTCTCTACTGTTGAGAGCTGGGAAATGTGGATTATGGATTTTGGCTTCCTATACTAATCTGAAGATATATTTTTTTCAAGGATAGAGGGGTGAATTTTCAGGGGAGTCACTAGTGGCTTTCTACAGTAATTTGAAGATCATTTTTTTGTTTTGCTCTTAACTTGAAAAAGGGGGCATGTGTGGATGCTGCACAGTAGGAAGCCAGTCAGCTTTCCGCAGTAGTCCTTTTTTTTGCTCTTCACTTGAAGATCAGTAGGTGGGACACAATTTGTGGGACCACACAGAGTGGTATATGAGCCAGCTTTGCCTCTGACTCCAGGTCAAAATGCCATCCATCATAAGTTGCTCATGTCTCACTCCCCCCCCCCAACCACCTCTTCCAGTTTCTTGAGACACTAATCATCCTTAGATCATCTGGCATGCAATCAGGGCTTTACCGCTCTGCCACTGAGCTGGGGCTACCTCGGGGTTCTATTCCTGTTCCTCTACTGTTCTCACCACTTATTAACCAACTTCCAACAAACTTCCTACATAATAGTATATCACTAAATGAAGAACGAAATGGTCTTTTACAGATTTAGTTCTAACCTTCAAAAAGTAAAATAACCAATCAATCTAGATCTCTCCTCTTTATCGTCCTGGCTAAAAAGCAAACACTTATTACTAAAGCTTACCAAAACAAAAGTAATGCTTTTTAGTACATCAGGCAAAGTCAGATCCATTCCTTGTACTTAACTTATAAAAATAAAGATAACATAACTACGGAAACTACCAGCCTTTTCTGTTACTTAAGCTTTTGGCTTAATAAAAAGCTGGACTTCCAGTATCACATTTAACTAACTAAAACCAAAATAAACAAAACTCTGTTCTGTGGAGAAAATTCATATTTCTTAGCTCCTGAAGAAAGGGCTGCTTAGAAAGGGGTATATTCTTTTCCAGACTTGAATATGGATTTCAATTTATAGTTTCTGCTTCACAAAAGCTGTCATTCTGCCTTACAAACTACTATGAACAGTATTTTTGATTTGTTAGCCTTGTACCTCAAAAAGAACTCTACTGCTCTGATAAAGCCAAATGTCTCTCTAATCGAAAAGGAAAGCATTTGTTTTATTTTTTTGATCACTGCAGGTTTGTAATGTTTTTGCTTTTCATATTTTCAACATTTATTCACTGATGTTTATAAATGTCAAACTTAACAGGTATAATCATTTTATGTGTGTGTGTGTGTGTGTGTGTGTGTGTGTGTGTGTGTGTGTGTGTGTGTGTGTGTGTGTGTGTGTATGTGTAGATATAGATATATAAACATGCACACACACACACACACACACACACACACACACACACACACACACACACACACACACACACACACACACACACACACACACAATGCTTTATATATTTTTAGGCATCCACTCCTGAGCTGAAGAAATTATACCAAAAAGAGGCATATTAGCATGGTAGCTTTAATGTAAAATGTTTGACAAATCCAGGCTCCTAGGCTTAATCCTGATTTCTCTTTGCTATTTGTTTAACCTTCTGCATGGTCTCCACTTGTCTGTGTACTTATTTCTGGGTATTTCAGTTTGTTCTTACCTCCCCAGAGCAAGCTGGTTGATTTGCTGCAGTAAACTGTCGGCATATATATTGTATTTTACTTTGTCCTTGTGGTCTGGCTCCTGAAAAGGATTTGAGGACCAGTTTACTTATCTGGCTAACAAGTAAATTAAAGTAAAGAAGAAGAAAAATCATTCACCCATATACAGATATTTCTAACTTTTATAGAAAATGTAAAACTTTTTAAGGACAAGCATCCTGTTTCATTTATACTATTTTTTAAGCACTGACTTAAGTAAATGAAACAACGTCCTTAAGTGTAAGATGTGTCTGTTTAAATTAAGTTGGAGACGATACTTTGGCAGTAAAATACAATCGGTCTGCACTGAATTCTGTAACAATCAGAACAATTCTAGATGAAGTGTCACACAATTCTATGCTTCATTTGATCAAATAGCCCATTGTAAGTAGCACAGATATTCAAATTAGAGGGAAGGCAGTCAAAGAAGCTAGTTGTAAGGGTTACACTGTTTAATGATTGAAGACAGATAGATGTTACATTCTTCAGCACATTGTGGATTCTAAGTTACTCTTGTCTATCACAGCAGTCTTTTATTGGATAATTCAGTTCTCAGAATACTTGTATCACATCCTTATGGATTCCATGTGTACACCTTTCAGTTATACTGCACATCCACATGGACAGGAGAGGTGTAGCCAGAGAATCCTGTTTTGAATTCACAAATATATTGGTGATCTCCAACTTACCTGCCCTTACTAACCACCATGACTCACAAAATGTTGCCCCCAGTTCAAAGCATATAATCAATGCACAACAATTGCCCCCAGTTCAAGGGTTCCTATCATATGATCGAAGTCTTACAAAAACCTCAAAGTATATAATAGAGATCGCCATAGAGCACGGAAAGGGAAGATTTCCCTTTACTGCACTATAGTGCGATCTCGGAGTTGGTATATTTAAGTAGCAGGGGTGTGGGGGTGCAGAGGGGCTTGCCCCCCTGCATAGAGTGTTTTTTTTTTTTTTTACTGTTTTTACTTTTTTTTTTATGTGTGTTTATAAGTTCCAAGACTTCGGTCATTAATGTGCATCCTTTAATGATTCGAAGTTTTGGAACTTTGATCATATGATATAGACCCCAGTTCAAAGCATATAATCAATGAATGCGTCATTTTTTCATTTAGATTTTTCCTATATAACTCTTGAATATTTTGTTTTTAGATAAGCAATCCACTCTGTAAACAAGAAATGAACCTGCTGCTATAGGCATTAATTTAGAGAACTGTATGCATAAAATGGTCTGAAAAAGCCACAATGTTTCAAAGTGATTCTCAGAAAAAAATATTCATTTGAGTACAAAATGATACCCTTGGTGGATAGGGTCCTTCTGCATCAGTAAACAGAGGCCACTGTTTACATAAAATGCACATCATCTTAGACTGGTTCAAGGTATCAGAAGTACACAGTACAGAAGCCCTGTGTGTTTGCTTTTAAAAGCTCTGCATTGACAGACCCTTTGTACTGCCTTTAATATAGTCTAATGATCCTTGCAATACACTCACAGGTTTTTAAGTATTCTTGTACCTTATAGACATCCATATCTCCATTTGCCTAAATGTATGCTGTAGCTACTAAAACAGCTCATTGTTAATATAATCCATCCATCCATATATTTTGAGAACATGCTTTCTCCTTCCACATGTTTGCAGAGACGCTGGAACTTATTCTAACAGCCAATTCATTAAAGGCAATGAAAACCCATCCTGAGCAAGAGTGCAAGTCTATCACAGAATACACAGACAGACAGACTCACATACACACACACACACACACACACACACACACACACACACACACACACACACACACACACACACACACACATATATTTATGGGAAATTTGGAGAATTTTTATTCAACTACTGCATGTCTTTGGAAAGTGGGACAAAATCAGACTTCCTGGAGAAAACCCACATGACTGTAGGGAAGCCATTGCAGATTCTGTTCAGAAAGCACCCCAACAGAGAATCACACTGAATAATCTCTTGCTGTGAGGCAGCACCGCTACTTGCCATGGCAGTGCTTTATTCTCTTTTATTTGCCATCTTTGAGAAATCAAGGCTGAAAAGGGTCCTATGATCAATTAACTTACCTGGTAAACAAAGAATAAATAAAATAAAAACATATGTACTATATTGATGTAAGATAAAAATATTAAAATACATGAAGTCTGATGCAAGCTGATTTCTAATACTTTTTGGAAAACTAAAAAAAAAAGATCAGTACAGACAGACAGAACTTGTAAAACCCTGCATTAACAGTTCTGGAAATCAAACTGCTTGAAACTGTTTTGATCTAAAGTCTGCTTTATAATAATGATCCAGTAAAACACTTCCGTTTTCTAACTATTCTTGTAAAGCACTTTGCAGAATTGGACAAATTTAATTAGTGGAAAATAAACTAATAGCGTGAGAGTGCTGTATTCACAATAACACCAAAACTAAAGAGGATTTTGCTAAGAAATATGACCTGACCTTGACCGACCTACAAACTACTCATATTTGCCCTGTTATTCTCACTGGCTGGCACACTCATCTCCTACTCTGTTATCTTTAGACATAGATGTTACATAAGCCATTACTTTAGAATATAATACACATTCAGCGAACCTTCACATACAAAGTAAAGGAAAAAATCCTTCACATCTTTACAAAACAATTAACAGTTGTGCACATACAGTGAAACAAGAGTAAACACTTTGCAGACCTTTATTTATTTATTTATTTATTCCAGTTTGGTGACCGGGGAGGTCCACTGGACTCGAGAGTCCATTTTCAGTGGAGGCCCGGGGAGAAAAGCTCCAGATAACAAGTTACAAATAATGTTTACATTGTTAAGCTGTGAAGGTTCGCATAACAAGTTACATAACATATAGAATTTTTTTCACATTCCTAAGTTACTTATCAGATAACAAGTTAAAAAATAATGTTTACATTGTTAAGCTGTGAAGGTTCGCATAACAAGTACATAACATATAGAATTTTTTACATTCCTAAGTTACTTATCAAGTTGAAATAACAAAAGAATGATTCTTTTACATTGCATACAGTATATAGTTGTGAAAAAATGTTTATAGCAGGAAGGGTGGTAGCTAGAGAAGGAATCCAATACTAAGTAGTTAAGAAGATTACAAGTAGTTATGAAGGAGAGGAAGAGAGACATAAGAGTGAGCGGCTGGGAGGAGATTGGTTATAACATAGTAAGAATATAAGAGAGAGGTTTGAAGGGAAAGGAGGTTAGCCAGGAGAGAAGGAAGGGGGGAGGTTGGGAGGTATGGTGTGAGGAGTGCAGTTACATTTTCTGTGAAGAAGCAGGTAGGAGTTTAATAGTCTTTTGAAGGTGTTTAGGTTGTCACAAGCTCTCAGAGTGGAGGGCAGGGCATTCCATTTTTAGCTAGGGTGAAGGAGAGTAGAAACTGACCAGCAGGACACTTTGGTTTGTAGATGGAGATGAGGTTTTGGTGAGTGGATCTAAGGGGTCTTGGAGGGCTGTAAGGTTGGAGGATATTAGATAAGGCAGGGCAGCTGGTGGGTTGATATAGTAATTTGTGGGCTGAGACTAACTGGAGGAAGTCTAGTTGATTAGGGAGTTCTAGCCAGTTTATAGTTAGTGGGGAGGAGCAGTGGTGGGAGGAGGCTTTTGCCTTACTGGCAAATCTGGAGATTTTGTTGTAGCATACTTCTAGTCTGGAGGTAAGGGTGGAGGATAGATTAGTGAGTAGAGGAGCACCATAAAGAAGGGATGGGAGAAGGTAAGTTGTGGCTATGGTCAGTCTAGTAGAGGGAGAGAGGAAGTGATTATTCCTGTAGAGTAGGCCGAGTTTTATGTGGGTTTTCTTGATGTTGAGCTGGATATGGGTATTGAATTTTAGGTTTTCGTCAATGGTGACTCCCAAGAGTTTGGTGGAGGGAACAATACCAATGACAGAGTTGTTGAGGCTGGTAATTTGGAATGAGTTTTTGTCAATGTGAGTGGATTTTGAGGGGGAAAATAGGAGGATTTTAGTTTTGTTGGCGTTTAGTGAGAGGTGGTTTTGGTGCATCCATTTTTCAGTGGTTGAGAAGGCAGATTGAGTTAGAGTCTTGAGTTCAGTTTGGTTGGAGGCATAGCAGATGAGAGTGGAGTCATCTGCATATTGGACAATTTTGGTGAAGGGAATGTCTTTGTGGAAATCATTAATAAAGATGTTGAATAGCAGAGGGCCAAGAATGGAACCTTGGGGAACTCCTGTGGGTGTTGGAAGGAATGTGGAAGAGGATTTGCCCCATTTCACAGCTTGGGACCTGTTAGAAAGATAACTGGAGAACCAGGAAAGAGTTTTAGGTGAGATGTTAAGGTTAGATAGATGGTTAAGTAGATGGATGTGTGAGATGGTATCAAAGGCTTTAGAAAGGTCTAATAGAACAGATGAAACTAAGTTACCAGAATCTCGGGCCGAATTGATATAGTGTAAAAAGGAGAGAAGGGCTGTGTTAGTATTGTGTCCTGGGCGGAAGCCGTGTTGGGTAGGAAAGAGCAGTTGACAAGAGCTGTATGTGAATGCATTTTTCGAGAAGTTTGGAGATGGGAGAGAGGATGGCTATAGGGCAGAAGTTGGAGAAGTTACAGTTTTTGCCACCTTTGTGGAGAGGGAGAATAAAAGCAGAACGCCATAGTTTTGGCACATATGACTCAAGAAGTGATCTATTGATCAGGATGCTGATAGGAAGAGCAACACTGTCAGAGGCAATTTTTAAGAAGGAGGAGGGAATGTTGTCAGGAGCATTGGTGGAAGGTTTAAGTTTGTAGAGAAATTTCTTTATGAGGTTGGTGCATACTGGTTTAAGTTCGAAAATAGGTTAGAAAGGAATGTAGAGTTGAAGAAGTCTACAGCTTCGTCAAGAGGCAGTGTTTTTAGAGGGTTCCAGTTGATGAGCTTAAGGGAGGCAGAGAAGGTGGAGGGATTAAAGTTAGTTAAGTTACGGGTATGTAGGAGGTGGTGAGAGTTTGGGGAAGTGCTGGTGGCTCTGAGGGTGAATGCCGGGAGGTGGTCTCCTAATGGGTCAGGAGTGACACCAGATGTTGTGATTCTATTTGGGTGGGACACTAGTATCCAGTCTAAGATTGAGCCAGGGTGGTTGGTTTTGTTGGGTCTGGTGATGGTGTGAATAAGCTGAGTAAAGCTGAATAGGTTAATTGATAAGGTGGGATTAGGGTCTATGATATTTTGCCAGTCTATATTTACGTCTCCCAATATGTAAGTTTCTTGTTTTATATTTGTGCAGGTCCAGGAGAGGAAGTCTTCTAAGGTATTAGTGTTATTGCCATGGGGGGTATAGAGGGAGATGATGCAGATAATTTTATGCTGTTCAATTTTAGCACGCCAATTACTAGTTCAGCATTATGAAAGGATGGAATAGGATTTGGGAAAGGTGTGATAGATAGATGATTAGAGTAAATTAGTGCTACTCCACCACCTCTTTTGTTTAGGCGGTCAAATCAGAGGCATTGAAATCCTGGGGGGAGGAATTCTGAGTCAGTTATGTGTGGTTTTAGCCAGGTTTCAGAGATGGCTACTATGTCAGGTGAGTTATGGTTGACCCAAGCATGAAATAGGGTAGTTTTATTAGTTAAGCTTTGGGTGTTAATGGTGAGGAATTTGAGGTCTTTATTGGTAGGTATGTTGTTAGAACTATGGTTATGGGTTGGAGAAGTGTTTGGTCTAGGGTTAGGATGGATGTCGCCTGCTAAGAAGAGGTATGTGAGAAGATGAATGAGTTTTTTAGGAGTTTGTTTGGTTAGGTATGGATAGAGGGATGTGGATTTAGGTTTGTAGTAATTAGAAGGAATTTGGAAGTGTTTTAAGGAGAATAGTGAGGTGGGGTGAAAGGGGGTAAGAGAGGCGGATATGTTGTGGAAGTGATTTGAATGGTTGTGGTATGGAGGTGGAGGTGGAAGGTGTACATGGAGGTTTGTATAAGAGGTGGCATGATATAGAGGAAGTAGAATAAGGAGGAGTGTTATGGGGGTGAGAGTTGTGGAAGTAACAGAGGCCATTTGTGGTTTAAGATTGTTTTGAGGAGATAGGGATATGGAGGATTGATGAAAGTAGGCTGGGCAGGAGGATATTGGGGGAGGAGTATAGGGAAAGGGTTGGAGAGGGAGGAGTTATGCTGTTGCGGGTTTGGGCATTGCCAAGGGGAGGGATTGAGGGATGGCTATAAATGTAGGACCACTGGGGGTGGGTGAGAATTGGGGGTAGGGTAGGGGAGCGGAGTGAGCCCGCAGGGCTCCTTCAGATGGCATTTTGTTTTTGATTCATAGAGTTATATTTTAATTATAGTGATGCTGAGATAGATATTTATAATCACAAGTTCTGTGCATTTAAGTTTACACATAATGATGCTGATGAAGCCTTAGCAGAAATGTAACACAAAGGAGAACTCTCAGATATATTCCAAGAAAGTATTATTAGGGGTGCAATATTACAAGTGTTTTTAGTTATCAGCAGGGCGCTGTTACCATTTTTGGGGGCCCTCAGCAGATGTCAAGTTGGGGGCCCCCTGAGCACTTCAAGTCTACGTATCACCTTGTCACTGCCATCCTTCCTAAGTAACATTTTAGTTCATACTGCAAAATTTTAGGAGTAGTGCACACAGACTAACCTGTAGCTGCAGTACTCTTACATTACAACAGGCCTGTGTACCACACTATGTTGGTCCATCTCACAAGGGGATATTTACGGTTACTGGCATTTAGCTGCAACAATGATACATTGCAGCAACTTTATGTACAGGTCTGGACTTAGATGAAATGGCATCCTAGACCTACTGTTTCAGCACCCCCCCCCCACACACACACACACACACCCTTTAGTCTTCCCCTGTTTTTCCTCCATCTTGGGCTCCCCATGCTATGCACACTACTTTTTTCGTCGTTTTTTTTTTTTCTCATTTTGCCTTACTTTTCAGCTTTTTCAAGAAGCCATAACTTCCTATATGCTCTGAAGTGTGTTTTAAAGGTTTTTTTTCTTTTTACACAATCTTTTCAACCAATGAAGACTTAAACAGAAATTATGATTGAGGAAAGAAATTGCGTTGCTGTACAGCTTTAGTTTTCCTTGCATCCTTTCAACACATTTTTCTTGACCAAGACAGCAAAGTAATAACCATTTAGGAAATAACTCAAATAAGCCAGGTCCCAAGAAGCCATGGGGTTATAGATGTTCTGGGGTGTATTTTAGAGCATTTTCCCAGCCTTTTAATCTAGTGATGACCTAAATAAAAACAAAAACATGAGTAAGAAAAGAATGTCAGTCTTCTTTTTTTTCCTTCAAGAAAGACATAAGTTGTACCCAAGACTTAATATTCAAAGATGACAAAATTGTAGCAACAGTAAACTAACAAGCAATCTGTTATCTGGATACACAAGACCTAGCTGGGAATTGCCTGCCTCCCTAACCCCTCCCCCAAAAAAATAAAGACTGCCTAAGTATCGCTCTGGTGTTAGGCTGGGGTGAAAGCAGAGGTTCAAACTGCCACAGTCATGTATTTCAGGTGACCGCAGACATGCATATACATAACATGCCTCCTCACTCAACCCAAACTGTCAAAGGCAGCTACCTGTATGCAGTCCTCAAGTGTGATTGGAAAGTGAAACAATGACTGCGGTAATGTATTCTACTGTGTTGTTCCTAGACAGTACTCTACCCCTACACAAGCCACAGTAACCTTCTTTGTACACCTCTGAGGTCTGTGAGAAAAGTAAAAGCAAATAATGACCACACTGTCCTGAGCCCAAACACAAGCTATAATGACCTCATGTGCACACCTCTAAGGTCTGACTGTGATGAAAATTAAAGTAGTAATAACCACACAACCCCCCCACCCACACACATACACACACACCCACACATACACACACACACACACACACACACACACACACACACACACACACACACACACACACACACACACACACACACACACAAAACCTACAGCAGGTTCCTGTACACACACATATCCAAGCAGGACTGGTGGACATATCTAGCCTGCTCAGGTTAAAAAGCGTAATCAGAACATTAATTCATTTTTCTAATTTTTTCCCAACCAGCAACAGCTTTTGTGGGGCCCCTACAAAGTCAAGTATGATTAAGTGAGCCCCCTGTATAAATTTATATAATCTGGGGAGTGGGGGCTCCCAGATTCTTAGAAGATTTAAGTGTCTAAATGTTCTAGGACATATTTTATGCCTCACTTTTGGAATATAATTACTTGTTAGCTACATACCTCCCAACCATCCCGAATTACTCCGTTTTTACTGAGTTTTGGGGTCCAAATGATGGGGTGCCATGATTCCCGCATGACACCCCATCATTTCCAATTTTTTTCCACTTTTATTTTTACATTCTGCACTGTTTTGGCTGATGTCATCCCATGGGCGATGACATCAGTGCCGTCTGTGCTAATAGCCTATCGGAATTAAGCTCTGTACACATTTCCAGCTGGGCTGTTCAAATGCTGCAAGCGGGCTTCTGTTTAAATGCCGGCTGGGCTGAAACTGCTTTCGTTCAAGTCTTCTGTCGGGAAATGTGTTCGAATGGACATAGTTTGGATTGTAAGGTAACGGGGACAACTTCAAATGCTACTGCTTGCTTTCAAACGGAGAGAGTGTGTGTGTGTGTGTGTGTGTGTGTGTGTGTGTGTGTGTGTGTGTGTGTGTGTGTGTGTGTGTGTGTGTGTGTGTGACGTGGGATATGTAGCATCATTGTAATTCAGTGAAAAATTTGATGATAAAGCAGATACAATGAAGCACATTCTTTTGATAGTAGTTGGTGAAAAACAATTGTGAAATGTGTGTTATTCCATTTTTGTTATAACAGAGCCCATGCTGTTTACTCTTCACTGTCACTGAAAGAAAATGCAACCTTTTCTATTCTGTGCTTATCATATTCTCTCAGACTTGTAAATTATGTAACAAGCTGCATCCTCCAATTACTTGAAAACCGGAAGACTGTTGTATTATTATATCTGAATTTAGTAGGATGATAATGCGGTTTACAAATTCATGTTATAACATGCGAATAAACCAATTTTCACAACTCTGAATATAAACTTCAGTGTTTTCACTTGTGTATTATGTGACTCAGTACATCATTCAGTCATAGCACATTTCCTGGGTTAAAGCTGAAGGACTTTAATATAACATGTCAAAAAGATTATGTAAATAAGCCATGCAGAAATTACTCTAAATAGGTGGCTGAAGACAGATTGTACTGGTACTTTTTGGACAGCAAGGCATTATCACTTAGTAGTTTGAGTAATATGCTATGAATAAGCTTATCACATCTGGGAAAAAGGCCTAGGTTTGAATCCCACAACTACTACTTCCACACCATATAACTGCAAATAAATTATTTCCTTCCATTTGGCCATGAAGACAGACGCATGTGCTCAGGGAACCGTTTTCTCATTATTTTACAGTAAAAACTGCTATTGGCACATAAGTAGTATATAATCTTTTATTTTTCCACTTATTCTCTGTATCTCTGCATATGTGTGTGTGTGTGTGTGTGTGTGTGTGTGTGTGTGTGTGTGTGTGTGTGTGTGTGTGTGTGTGTGTGTGTGTGTGTGTGTGTGTGTGTGTGTGTGTGTGTGTGTGTGTAAGCAGACTTTTATGATGGAAAACCTACTTTGTTCTGGAGATATCTATCCCAACCCTGGCCCCTCTTCTCTCCC
The DNA here is from genome assembly GCF_019279795.1 of Protopterus annectens. NCBI lineage: Eukaryota > Metazoa > Chordata > Ceratodontiformes > Protopteridae > Protopterus > Protopterus annectens. Next base: position 306,220,321 of record NC_056742.1, on the reverse strand, counting down.
CAAAACTACCTCTACACTTCCCCCATCTTACTCCTTTAGCAGTCACCAACCTCAGTCACAACAATCATCTCCATCCAAATACTTAACTATTTACTCATTGAATATTCAGAGTCTAGCAAATAAAGTCACTGAGCTGCACTCATGGATAGCTCTCAATACCCCTCACATCCTCTCCCTATCTGAAACCTGGCTCAAGCCACACATCTCAAATAGTGAAATACTCCCACCAGGTTATAATATCTTCCGATCTGATAGACCTGTAAAAAAAGGTGGTGGCGTGGCCATCCTCTACTCAAACATTCTTAACCTCTCACCATACCCTTCCCCAATTCCTGACTTCCTCCCAGCTGAAATCATTATCCTTAACTGCCATCTGAATCCCCACAAAAAACTTGCAATTGCCTCTATCTACCTTCCTCCTAGTAACAATCTGCCCATTCTTGAAAACATCCTATCCTGGTTCTCCCACAACATACCATATGAGACACTTATCCTTGGTGATATCAACATTGATTGGTCCAAACTCACAACTGACTCCCCCCAGCTCAGTATCTACCTACATGGCTTCCACCAACTTATAACATCTCCCACTCGCTTCCATAAAAATTCCTCTTCCAGCTCCATCATAGACTGGATCCTTACCAATTCCCCCCACCAATACCACAATCCCACCACCTTACCTGACTCCCTCAGTGATAATCTCCCTACCACCATCTTAAGACACTACTCCCATATTCCTAAACCCCACCTTATCAAAGACTGTCAAAAACTATCGACTTTCAATTCATCCCAATTTAACTCCATTCTCCACAACATAGATTGGTCCATTCTAAAACACTTCCCCCTAAACGATGCTGTAAGCACTTTCAATAGCATCTTCATGAATACTCTAAACTCCTTAGCTCCCTCTAGGAAGATCAGAGTAAACTCAAGCCATGCTCCCTGGCTCTCCAAACAGACTAGGTCCCATATGAAACAAAGAGATCATGCTTGGAAAACCTGGACTAAAACTAAACAACCACCTTTTCTTCAAAAATACAGGCAACTGAGGAACCTTGCAAAAAAACATACAACTAATGACAAAAAGTTATACTATAGCTCTGCTCAGCTTAACAGCAAATCCAATCCTCAAAAATTTTGGTCAACTCTCAACAACATCCTCTATCCTGGAAAGCCCTCTAATCCCTCCCCATACCCTAACTCTTCCTCTCAGGAAACAGCTACCCTCCTGAATAAACACTTTATCTCTTCCATCCAAAATCTGGTAACCTCTAAGCCAAACTCTACTTCGACACCCACCTCTCCAAGTCCCACTAACACAACTTTGTTTTCTTTTGAGCCAGTTCCCATTACTTACATCAAATCTCTACTACTCTAGCTAAAACCTTGCTCTCCTTCCACTGACAATCTATCTCCTACATTCCTCAAACTTGCTGCTGACTCAATTGCCTATCCTGTATCTATACTAATTAATCGATCTATTCTGGAATCAACTGTCCCCACCTTTTGGAAATCTTTCTTCACTATCCCTCTTCATAAAGGTGGAAACTCCACTGACCCCTCAAACTACCAACCCATTGCCATTCTGTCCCCCCTCTCCAAGATTTTAGAAAAATATATTCACTCACAGCTTCTCAATCACCTCCTCACACACCACTTACTTACCCCTACCCAACATGGATTTCGTCCTCACCACAGCACCACCACTGCCCTCCTCTCCTTCACTCATATCATTGCAGAGGCCCTAGACAACAATAAACTCATTTCCTGTCTCTACCTAGATCTCTCCAAAGCCTTCGATGCTGTCTCTCATCCTCTACTACTATCCAAACTCGCAAATCTCCACCTATCCCCCTCCGCACTTGCCTGGTTTAATAGTTACCTATCTGGCAGGGAACAATCTGTCAAATGGCTCTCATCCTCCTCACCTATACTTCCCATCTCCACTCGTGTTCCCCAAGGCTCAATCTTGGGACCCCTTTTGTTTAACATCTTCACCAATGATCTTTACACCTCATGCAAAGAATCCTCCCTTATTCAGTATGCCGACTCCACACTTATATCCATCTCAAATAACATTCCTGAACTACAGTCCCTGACCCAACAGGCCCTACTATCCACTGAACAATGGCTCTCTCACAACCTATTGATCCTAAATCCCAAAAAGACCAAACTCCTACTTTTCCTTCCCTGTTCTCTTTCTCATCACAAAACCTCCTTTTTTATTACATCTTCTAACAATACAAATATCCAACCTGACACCCACACAAAACTTCTAGGGGTCATTATCGATGACGAACTCAAGTTCAACCTACACATACTCCAACGTATAAAAAAAAACAAACCAGAAACTAGGTCTGCTATATCGGAACAAAAAATTCCTAACCCCTGAATCTAGACTTACCCTGGGCCAGGCACTCCTCCTCCCCTCCCTCTTATACGCCGCCCCACTTCTCACCAATATCCAGGCCTCCACTCTAAACAAACTGCAACAGAATTACCATACAATAGCCAGATTCATTACTAACTCCCCATACAACTCACACCACTGCATTTCTTTAAACTCTCTTCAATGGCTTGAACTTCCCCAGTTTCTGCTACTTATCAATTTCATATGCTACACTCTATTCTTTATAAACCCTCCTTCTGTCCATCTCTATCTTCTTTAGTCTCCATCTACATCCCATACCGGACCCTCCGTACTTCCAATCAACAATTACTTGATATCTACCACCCAAAAAAGTCAGTAGGCAAACTACTCTACAAACACTCCCTTGCCCATGCTTGGAACAAACTTCCCCTTGACTTACGTTCAATCTCCCACACCTCACACTTTAAAAATGAACTAAAAGCTTATTTTCTCAATTCCAGAACCTGTCCTTGCCATGACCCTACCTAGTCTTCCTTCCCTTTATGTACCCTCAAAAGGACCATACTTAGTACCTCATTACACCTCTCTCTCCAATGTGTCTACTATGCATTTGCACAATTTTATACAAACAAAAAATGTTCATTGTTGACCTATTGAACTATATCAATGTAAAACTGTTACTTAGCTTCTTTTTAATGCAACTTTAACTTTATGCATGTATCCCAACATATGTGAATCGTTTTGCTATAACTACTATTATATCAATATTGTTTAAAATTGTACTTGTTTTAAAATGTATTACTGGAGCTTTTCTCCTCGGGTCTCCACTGAAAATGGGCCACAAGCCCAGTTGGACAAACCTGGTTAACAAATGTCAATAAATAAATAAATAAATGTTCTGAATTGGGCAGTTTTGTCATTATTGGTTCATGCATTTTGTTTCATTGCCTACTGGAAAAATGTTCAAACAATAAATTTAAAATGCGCTCTAACTTAATTCTAACAAGTGTGCTGTATTATACAAGAAATATAATTTAATAAAGTCAGGAAGGTGTATCAAAGAACACATGTATGCTTCTTGTTTTGTGTGCAAGGGGCCTATGATTTGAAAATGGCCCAAAGGTAATCTTTATCTACCAGTGGCCAGATGCATTTCCTTTGGATGTGGTGTGGGTTTCAATGCTGTTTCAATGAATGTGAGTTTCAAGGGCAGAGAAGTTTTAATGCCAAGTCTATTTTCATTGTGAGACAATATTGCTTTGGTTAGCAGATATTGATTAGTGTTTGTGCATTGTGCTATGAAATGTAAAAATAAAATCAAAATAACCATTACAGAAGTAAATCAGTATGCACACATTAGTGTTTATGGTAAATGGGGTGAAATAGCCAGGTAATGGGACATTGGAATGGCAGCAGGGGGACTCTGATGCCATATTTTGGTTGTCTGTTCTTCAGTTTGCGTTAGAAAGTTGGTATCCCATAATTCCATCAGAGTGGGTGGGGTTACGTAATTATGTATGCAAATTTTATGTTAATCAGCGTACAGATTTGTACCTATTTTTCATGGGCCATGACCAGTTTTTTGGTGTTTTCAGGTTGAGAGGTATGGTTAGCTACATTTTTTACTGATACCCAGAAGAATAATGTATGTGTCCAGGCATTACTAGGCATGTGCACACAGATAAAAATCACTAATACCTTTTACACGCATACACATACACACAAGTATAAGCCGTAGCAGTACTAGGTTTGTACCACTGCTACTGGCACACCAGATCAGTGACTGCTATTTAGCAGTTAAACAGCAGGTGTAAATCACTTTTATTTACCTCAGTGAGGAGTAATACAAACCTGTCACTGTCCCTGATTTCGCACACCTTCCCTGATTTTGCTCATAATCTTGCTCTGTCCTTTATAAAAAGTTTAATTTGTTTGTGAATCATTCAAGACTACAAACAGTCAATAAATCCAGACATCAGAGTTTTACATTTATTAAGCAGAAAAATGCATGCTGATGCAAAATGTGTTATTCTATTAACTTTTTAATTGAATTAGAGTAATATTTAAAACATGTCCCTCATTTTGAGCCTTTATTTTGGTATTATTGGAATTGCAATGAACTCTTCAGCAAAGAAGTTGGGAGTTATAGTATCTGCTCTTCAGCCAGTATTTATAAAGCTCCCTGTATGAGAAAACCATCCCTGAAGATCAGAAACACCAGCTGTTCTTAAACTCCAAGGTATGCATTGAGATCCGTCATGCTAGGCTGATGATCTCTCTAGTGCTTATCTTGCCTATGTTCATTACCAGCTTTATTATAACAGAGTCATATCATAGCCCTGTTCAGGTTAAACAACCTAATCAGGAAATTAATACATTTTCCTCCTCATTTTTCCCCAATCAGCCACAGCTTTTGTGGGGCCCCCATGCAGTCAAGGATGATTAGGGGGCCCTTGTAGCCGTGGGTATTGCAGGTAGCTAATGCTGGATATGTTGTTAATTTTAGTGGAGAGAATGTCCACCAGCAGGGTTTAACTAAGCCAGGGGCACTATGTCAGTGGTAAAATATTTAATGGAATTGTGAAATCTGTTGCTCGATAAAACACTGTCACTATAACCAGTGATATCTTTGAATTTTAAAGGAGATATAAATAAGAGTTATTACCCACCTGGTTTATTAAAAATGCAAGATTTATGTACTAGCTTTTGTTGTTTTGCCAGACATGTTACAAAATATCAAGGTAAGATAACTTGCAGTGGTTGGGCCCCCCCCCCCAGGAACAGGGGGCCCCCAGCGACCGCAGGGTTCGCTGGTGCCTAAAGCCAGCTATAGTTATCAAAATACAGCTAAATTAATTTTGAAAATGTAAGTTTTAGCCTTTCAACTAGCAAACAGGAAAAGTACTCATGCTTATAATCCACATAAAAATCAACCACTGTAACCCAGCATTTGAAACGCTGAGACACAGTTTCATGCGAGTGATATCAGGCTGAGAATCAATAGTGTCATGCCAATGCAATTTATCCATGGTCAAAGGTTAATTTTTATTTAATTTCTAATGTTGCTTTCCTTCTAGAAGCTTTTCCCCTTATTTCTACATATACTGCATGGCTGGGATTCATATAATTACTATCCACCGATAAATGCTATTAGACAATAATTCATAAGTAAACATCTTTGCAGAATCTCGTGCACATGAACAATATTCATAATGACATACATAATCTGTTTCTATGCATAGTAACTCAGCACTACTGTTTATCTTTCCTCTAATTAATCTCTTTTGGCAGAAAGGCAACCTTTTTCTGTCATCACTGTAGCTGGGTTATTACTTGAAGTCAAGGCCCATTTCTTCATAACAGTCTGTTTTGTGTTTGCCATTAAAGACACAGGTTGCTAGCATATACCACCGTATAGTAAGGAATGTAAATCCACATTAACTGTGAATTATGTGAATTATAACTGACATGCTCAGTTACATTTTATGGCTTTTTTATATATTCACATTGTTCTGACATATTTTGATGCCAGTCTTCAGACTTCTCTCCCCTATTGTGCCCTAATAATTCCATCTTTCACTTTGAACAGTGTCCTGCAGTGCTATATAGTCACATTTTTTACTGATGTGATAGTTATAACAATCCCCCCCAACAAAAGTCACTGTTTAAAAATCCTATGAAATTAACCTGATCCTGTTCAGTGATAAGTGAGGAGAGAAATGACTAATGTATGTGATTTTCCTAGACTTCCATAACGTTTTTGACTCCATAAATCACTGAAAGGTGTTTGAGAAGCTAAGAGGCATATGAATAGTCATATGTGGTTGGAGACCTGTCTTTGAGGTAGGCTGCAGATATTTATTTGTTTATTTTTTATTTTTTATTTTAACATTTACAGACTAGGTTAATGCACTGGTCCAAGGACCCTTCTCAGGCAGAATGCAGATTTAATGGCATACAAAAATTAGATGCAAATTGGTATACTTTCAGAGTAAAGTTACAAAACATATAATTAATATAATATAATTATCTCAAATAATTATTAACAGTAAGTTAAGTATATGGATGTGGCAGTATACAAACAGAAAGAGAGAAAACAAAACAAATAGTGTCTAATTTGTAATACACTAAGTAGGGAGAGCAAGCATAAGTGAGTTATGAAAACATTTAGAGGATTAATAGAGGAGGAAGTGTAGGAGGCACTAAGTTGCAATAGGTTGGGTTTTAGCATGAAACTCCCAAAAGTGAAGCCAGAGTAAAGGGGAGCAAAATGGCAGTGGAGCAGAGCAGTTATGGCCACAAGTTTCATGGAGCATGACAGAGGGATAAAAAAAGAAGGGATAAATATAGGTATCACAAAAGTAGGGAAAGGGAGGAGAAGATACAACAGGAAATATAATGAAGAAATAGTAGAGATAACTGAGAATAAAGATAAATAAACAGACTGAAACAATTAGACAGACAAAGCAAATCTACACTAAACAGTCCCAAAACCAAATACTATGAGAACAATGATATCAGAGCTTGGGACAGTGGTACTGAGAGCGTTAAGTATCAGAAGGAAGGAAGGCAATGAATAATGTGCATAGTGGGTCAGTCATTTGAGCAGCCTTATTCAATGTACATAAATATGAATCAAATTCAATAATAGGAATGTGAAACCTGGGCAAACATCTTCAAAGATGAAACAAAAATGGGGGAGGGGGATGCAGTAGGGAATGAAGAAGGTGCATCATGAGAAATCTGAGTAGATCAGGGGCTTGGTCAGAAAGATGGCCTCTTCATTGCTTTGTAAGAGAAAAGACAACATGGGTTCATAATACAAGATGGAAAGCATACAGTTCCAAGAAATGAGACAAGAAAAGTTGTCGGGAGACAACTACTATGGAAATGAGTCATCAAGAACAGGAAAAAGACAACAGGATGTTATGCTATATAGTAGGGAAATATACCTGAGGAAAGGAAGTGAAGATGTCACTGCATCAAGTATTTCTGCAGATCAAGTACACCAACATGATAGGAAGGGAACACAAAATGAACAAGCATACCAAGTGGACAGGAGAAGCCAATATGCAAAATCAGTTTCATAATCTGAAAATGCAAGGAAAGAAAGAGGGGGATATGTCCTGACCAGACACAGCAGTCACTGAAGAATCTGAAGGAGATGCATTTTAAAGAAAGGAAAGGCCCCATGACTAATAGTAATCTAGGCAGACTTTAACTTTAATGCAAGGAAGTGCATCAACAAAAAAAGGAGTTTTCACATAGAATGAGTTACCAGACTAAACAGCGGAAGCAGAGTACAGAAAGATTAAAATGAGGGCAGGTGGAGCCGCTAAGCACTAGCTGCAACAGACTAGATGGACTTCTGGTCTTCTTCTGCAGATAAATGTATGTCTGTGACTGTGGAAGTCAGAAAAATATAGAATCGCAAACAGAATAAATGACTGTCTGCTGAAAAAGGACTTCTGCAGGAATATAATACAGCAATATAATACAAAACAGGGAGGGATAAATTTGAATTTTGAGATGAAAAGGAAATGTAAGAAACTTCTGCCTGTGTACCTAATCTCTCTAACACAGGCAAGAAAAAAGTGAAGGTAATTAAGTTGTGAGTATCATCATACAAATCTACACCTATAGCTCTGCAAAGGCTAGTAATATTTAAATTTGTGATGATGGCTGCTATAAGATCACTGCTACTTATTTATTTTTTGTTGCTTTTCTGCTTCCATTTCTAATAAGTTCTCTAATTGTTGAAATTTTCTTTTAATGATTTAATGCATCTTTGTAACTCAATCAGATTTCTTCAGTATGCTTGTTTTTAGCATTGTACTTCAAACACCATCTGTAATAACTTTTCCTGTCTTTGTGTCACTTGAGAATGGATACACTATTAGTCATCGATATGAAAAGGCTTTTCAAAATAAAGAATAAAAACTCTTGTTGCTGTTTTTATTATCGCATTAGACTAGAACAACTTGCAGACTGCATATTCGTGTCATCATCCCTTGACCAATGCCATATAATTAGAAGACTGCTACTTTACAGGGCAAATACAAGCTTTGGAGAAGAAACCTGTTAACATGAGTGATTTATATGGCTTTTTATTATAGTCTTGGTTTCCCTTGAGAGTATCACATGTGGATACACATCTATGGATGTAGAATGTTGTGTGGCTGGAGTGCATTGAAAGCTAGTAGCATCCGTCTCCAGAATGTCTTTCAGCTCCATTTAGCCTCAAAAGCTAATGTACTTAGTGTACATCGAATGTTCTTTACTCTGTCCACATGAGGAACTAATGTTGGGGAGATTTAGTCCTTCCATTCCCTAGAAAGTTCTCTGGTCAGTCAAGTCCATTCCCAACACAAACTGCCAGCTTATTAACTTAGTTCAAGACAGTGTGCTTTAGCATTTGTGTCAGAAATGCATGTTTTGGTCAATGAGGTATATATATATATATATATATATATATATATATATATATATATATATATATATATATATATATGGGATCTGTATGGATCCCCGAATGGCAACAGCACCAAAACAAATTTGGCCAGGCATACTTGCACTAAAGTGCTTTTCACAGAAGAAGCACTTTTGCGTAAGTATGCTTATTGCGAAGATTGCACTACAGTAGGGATAAGGGAAAATTCCTACTTTTCCCCACTGTACTGCAACCTTGGAGTGAGAATATTTAAGTAGAGGGGTGTGGGGGGTGCAGGGGGGCTTGCCCTCCTGCAAAAACGTAACGGTGAAAGCGCTTTCGTTAAAGTGTGTTCAGTGATTGTGAATTCGGACTATTGAACTTTTGTTCAATAGTCCTAGATCTATATATATATATATATATATATATATATATATATATATATATATATATATATATGGGTCCCCTACAAAACATCTAAAACCCATAACATCTAATTTCATAACATTGAGAACAGAACATCTAAAACCCCAAATATTTAAAACCCATAACACTGACTTTCATAACATCTAACAGTACAAATCATATGAAAATAACATCCCCTCCAAATATAATGGCATATAATGACACCAAATTACCAAACACACTGTTTACTACATTTCTGCAGGGGGGGCTTGATACAGTGGGGTTAGGAAATTAACTTTTTCCCCACTGTAGTGCGGTCTTGGAGTTGGTATATTTAATTTACGGGGGGTGTGGGGGTGCAGGGGGGGCTTTCCCCCTGCAGAAACATAGTAAAAAGTGTGTTTGGTAGTTTGTTGTTATATGTGGAGGGGATATTATTTTCTTGTGATTTGCAGTGTTAGATGTTATGAAATTCAATGTTATGGGTTTTAGATGTTTTGGGTTTTAGATGTTCTGGTGTCAATGTTATGAAATTAGATGTTATGGGTTTTAGATGTTTCAAAGTAGGCCTATATATATATATATATATATATATATATATATATATATATATATATATATATATATATATATATATATATCTATCTATATATATATATATATATATATATACACACACATATATATATATATATAGGTTTACCTTCAAGACGTTGAATGCTAAATGGTTGAAAATGAATTGGTTGAATGCACTATATTGAATGATCAAAATGTTGAAATAAAATTAGTCTAAACTCACAATGTCAAAATTATCGAATTTGCCCATTTCTGCACTGTAGTGCGATATCGGAGTTGGTATATTTAAGTAGGGGGGGGTGGGGGGGAAATAGTACAGGTGATCTGCTTTTTCAATTAAATGATTTTAAACATTTTGTCATTCAGTGTTTTGGGGTTAGATGTTATTTTTCATGATGAACATTAGACATTATGACATTCGACATTTTGAAGGTAAACCATATATATATATATATATATATATATATATATATATATATTTTTTTTTTTTTTACATATATATATATTCCACACAACCAGCAAAAAGCAAATTAAAAGTACTGCATTTTTGATGAGGCAAAAGTAGTGTTAGAAATACACTGACCAATAAGAAATACAATGCTATCTGACTATGACAGTATAGCTGCTGGATGGGCTGAGCATGAAAGCATGGGTTAGAATGGTCAATGTTTACTCAGCCATCCTGGGAGGAGGCAGGCAACTAGGCCTGCCACATTATCCATGCCTGCTGGTAGGTGGGAGACCATTCATGGAAAAGGTCTGGCAGGCTCTTCCTGAAGCAGAAACACAACACATATAAGGTGGCACTAATCAAAGTTGCTTATAAAGACAAAAACAATGCATTGGTTGCCTATTACAGAATGTTATGAGGCCACCGCTCAGGTACTCACAAAAAAGCAAGGACACAGTAACATTTCTAATTGCCAGCTGCACCTGCAACAATTAATAAAGTTAATGGCAAGTCAGCAGCTTTTCCTGTTAAAATATCCAGTCAACAAGCATAGCACGCAGCTTGATATTTTAACATGAAAAGTTGTTGACTTGCCATAAGCTTCATTAATTGCTGCAGGTGCATCACAGAATACCAAAAGTAAAAACAGTAGTTTTTCTCTGGGAATGGTATGCTACTTAAAGTTAGTTCATCAATCCAGCAAATATCCTTAGTACTTACCGTCATAGACACCTAAATATAGTAAGTGGAATACTCATTTTGTATTTATAAATTTGAAAGATGTACCATTTTGTGAGGTTTCTAATGTTGATTCCTATATGAACAAAACATGCAAAAAATCATTTTATGAGTACACTAAAATACATGTCATGAATACAAAAGATTTATCTAACATGAAGTCGTAAGGTAAAGGCAGCAGATAGTTAAATTCATGCCTCATAGCACCACTTATCATGTATCAGAATGCACAGTCTCCTTTATGTTACTACTTGCAAAATAAAGGAGTGGGAAGTGGATAACAGTTGGATATGATGGAATGCCTCTAAGATTTCTAAGCTAAGGAATGAATCATGCAAATAGGTACTCAATGGTACCTTGTGTGAGATCAATAAACTGGGATGCACTTCACAAGCAAATGAACATAAAACAATCAACTGATAGCTTGATTTTATTGGTAGAAAAATAACAGAATCTTTGAAACAAGACATATTGTGTATCCTGATGTTATTGTTACACATGACCTAATGAAACATGGATTGACATCAGCAGTAGGGTAATCGTGTCAGAGTAAAATAATAAATTGTATTCATTGGTTCATCAGTATAACCAGGCTGGCACTGTCTATTCAGCCTTTAGTGAGGCATGTGATGCAGTAACTTCAGTACTCTTATTCTCAAAGCAAAGAGAGACAAACAGAATAAGATAAGTGCATGAGTAGGTTGTCAAGTTGTAGCATAACAGATTAACTGGTCAATGGGGTATAGGCAACTGAGGTAACTAGAGTATACTCTGGTGACAGGGGTTTAGTAGTGAGGTATTCTAAGTTACAATATTGCAAAAGTTTAATACCTTTAATAAGATTTTGTGAAGAGGCTGAAAGAAAAGTATGCACAGCTATCAAATGAAACTAAAAAAAATTGCAAATCGGCTGGAACACAACACAGTCTAGAAAGGCAAAAAGGATTTCACAAAACTGAGACAATAATCAGAAGCTATGATTAACTGCAAGGAGAGACACCGCATTGGGTACAGGACTAGAGTATATTTAAGAAAAAAGCATAAAAAGCTACAATAGCAAATAAAAAGTAGTATGTTCATGCCAGATGACTTAAAATAAATCAATCAATGTAGCAAGGCAAATAGCAGACAGAAGGTTAGCTCACCTGGCTATGCAAAAAATGTATTACCAAAAGGAAGCAAGTGTTTGCTATCACACTGAAGAGGTAGGTAAATAATGATATCCTAAATGTTTTGGTTTTAATTTATGACAGATAAATTCCTTGAGTGTTTACAATGTTTATTATTTATGACATATGTTGTTACTATATTAGGCAGCTGACATGTCACTCGATTTGTGTTTCTTTAGTGAAAAAAAAAGGTGGTTAGTATGCCCGCCCTTGAGAAAAAAGATGTGGGTAGGGACAGGATAAGAACATTCATATGCCTCAATGAAATCAGGAAAACCTTTGAAGGAATAGTCAGCAAGGTGGAAAAATGCACAAGCAAACCAAGCGAAGATTTGATGTGAACGCACTGAGTAAGATGAGGATGTTTTTCAAAAACTGCTGATCATATGAAACAGCCTCACTAATGAGGTTTAAAGCTAAAAAGTGAGCTATTTCAAGTACATATGAGGCAGACTTAAGGCAATGTATGTGATGTCATTGTCACTGATACTGGCTTACAAGTTACACATTTAACTTTGATAAATGAATATCTGAAAGTTGTAAGTTATACTATTACATACAACGTTTGAGATTTATGTTCCAACAGAACCAATGTAGCAATGGTTGCATTCCTTGTGTACCTTCCTTCATCTGAGATGGTAAGGCAAAGTTTCACCTGCACACATTTGTGTTACTTCAGGTGGATGTTAAAGATCCTACAGTATATGTTGATCAAAAAGTACAAATGATTTTAGGAAGTGAATATACACCCCCCCCATGCCAGGGATTCAGGGTGTCTTACCTAAAAAACACTATTCTTGTACTTTTTAGTTCAGTCAGTGGTATGGGAGTTCAGAGTTTTTTTTTTTTCTATCAGAATTAGTCGCAATGAATGTTTCATTGATGGTTAGTCATACAGCCTTATGAAGATAGGGAAGGAAGCTGTGAGGAATCTGTGTGTCTCACTATGGAGTCACCAGGCGCTAAAACATTTTTGTGTGTAGCGTTGTCTGGTGTATTGGAACTGAGATCATTTGTCTCATAGTGTCTCTGTTAAATGTGAGATATGTGGTGGGATGTTTTATTTTGATGAGAATTAATCCTTATGAGTCTAGGAAGCTTAGGTAAAGATTTCTTTACAATGTCAACATATAACATTAATGGCATTACATTATACATCACGGTTGTGTACATACTGTGTAGTGTGTTAGTGCAAAGCTAACAGTCTGCATTTTCATAAGAGTGAGATTTCTGTACCTGTTAATATTTGCACCTCTCACAGAGTTATTTTTGTTTACTATGAGTTCATTATCTGTGAAGAGAACGCAGTTCCTACACTGTTTTATGATACCTAATACTATTAGGCTGATAACAGAGGGGAAGCAAGTAAGCTGACATTCCATATTGTCGATTGTGAAGTAAAACTTGATTGATTTACAGAGGGTTGTAGAGTTTAAATAAGATAGAAATTTGTGGTCAGTTAGTTAAAGGGGTGGATGATGCAGTTATGTATATATGCCTATTTATGTAAATGCATGGTAGCACAGATCAGGAGTCTTGTGTAATGGCCATGTTGAGCTATTTATAGTAGCTGTGGACTAAATTGCATAATGTAGCAGTACCAGTAGTTGTTACTCGCTATTGTTAAGATGTTAGGTATGTGGCTCTGTGCATTATGTAACAGGAGTATAATTCCTGATCAAATTTAGATGAGGTGGATTTTATTAGGTACAGATGCAACTGAAAGTGTCTGTGTTTATGGAGAGCATGTTGCAGACCTGCCAAGTTAAGCGCAGATCAGCGCAATACAAATTAATCAGGAAAAATGAACATGACAATAGAAGAAAAAGCTGTGGCTAATCAATAGTGCTTATCTTACAAGAACTAAAGCAATCACTCCAAATGTCACTAGGACTAACCATACAAGTCTAGATGGCTCACACACCTAGTCAAAACTGGCTGCTTGTTAAAAGTTTTAAAAGTGACTAAAAAAGGAGCAAAGCAATGCAGCAACACTGATTAATCCACTTAATAACATACAAACCACTTGAAAAGCAGTGCAGATTGAAAAACTAATTCAGTTTCCAAGTAGTTCCAAGTAGTGGTCACAAGTTCCAGTAGTGACTGGCGGGTGAAATGTGTAGTGCAACAATAATAAATTGTAATGAGTTTCCCAAAATAAATTGGACCATCACCCAGTTGGGCTGTGTGCCATTATCAGAAGTGTTACTATCAATTAGTGAGGGTTACATGGAGAAATGACATACCCCAATACTTGGTCTAGGTCTGCTGTTAAGGAAACAATTGTGGGAAATGGTATGCATATTGATAGTCCTTAAGCTATGACTCCATAATCACCAAGATTGTTAGGTTATGCTCCATTATCCAAGCTTCAAGGGATGCCTGTTTGTTACTTATGCTAATTATATTTATCAGGGTATTTTAATATTCTAGCATTTGTTCTAAGAAGATGGGATAATGTTACTCACAGTTTTGCTTGTTGATCCTAGGTGGAGATGAATAATTCCTAATGTAATAATTGTAAACCAGGTAAGGAACAAAATAGGAAGAATGTTACTGGCAACTAGTTTATGATTTGCTAGAAATTATATTCTCTTGAATAATAAAGTTTTGTGAAGATAATCAATGCATGTTGTCACAATTGTGGAATTTTCATAATGTATTATTTGGGGTACTGACAGTTTGGTCTGGAGGCTCAAAAGTTAAGGTCTGCAAGAAAAAGTCAGATGTCAGTAAAATAAAATTGTTAAATTATTAACTTAGATTTTGCTACTCTTGATTTATAATCTAATTTACTTTACAAAGTCAGGGTACTTATGTGTTACTTTTGTTACACTAATGAGGATATATCTTAAACTTATTGACTGAGCGACAATCCTATTTATTTATATAGTTTAGGAGAAAATGTATATAAATGATTTCTATTGCGAATACTAAAGTTTACTTATTTTTCTATGCTGTTATTAATATTATTTGTTGTTATTGTGTGTAGTTTGTATACGTGCAAATTAGTAAACTATTTTAAGTTAAATTAGTATGTATTTTCTATGTACAATTTATAACGGGCAAGTAATTTTTTTGTGTAAGCAAGACAGAATAGGGTTATGAACCTTTAAGAGAAAGTGCTACTCTTGATTTATAATCTAATTTACTTTACAAAGTCAGGGTACTTATGTGTTACTTTTGTTACACTAATGAGGATATATCTTAAACTTATTGACTGAGCGACAATCCTATTTATTTATATAGTTTAGGAGAAAATGTATATAAATGATTTCTATTGCGAATACTAAAGTTTACTTATTTTTCTATGCTGTTATTAATATTATTTGTTGTTATTGTGTGTAGTTTGTATACGTGCAAATTAGTAAACTATTTTAAGTTAAATTAGTATGTATTTTCTATGTACAATTTATAACGGGCAAGTAATTTTTTTGTGTAAGCAAGACAGAATAGGGTTATGAACCTTTAAGAGAAAGTGAATTTTGTCGGAAAACAGGCAGGGAAAAAACAGTATAAGAAGTGAAGGAAGGTAGGGTTGCTGGGGAAAGGAGGCATGATAAATGAAGCAGGCTGCACCTCCCACTCAGTGGGGGTCAATAAGTATGCATATGCACAGCACAGTGTGATATGGGGCAACACAGCAGAAAAGAGGTGAGAAATTAACCTTATATGAATTAAAACCCAACCAAAATAAGACAATAGTAGTTTTACAACACTGTTCATGCAGTGCAGTAACACAGGTCACAAATCTAACCTTACCGCTAGTATTAAAATACTGCTGAAATTGCTTAGGACCAATGCAGCAGCATAGCAAAGAGAAGTGGAAGGGCAAAACTGGAATTCAAAACATGCCACAACTACAAACACTGGGCCTAAATGTATCCAAACTGTGAAATCTTTATTCTGTAAAATGAGTAGTCATAAAGACGGAATTGGAAGGAAAAGAGAGGAAAGCTTTTAGGAGAGTAATGCCTGAACAGGCAAACAGTACTGACCTGCCTCTAAGCAGCCTAAGTCACATGATTACAGCATATACAGCAGAGGGGTAGCAACTGCTTGTCGCAAGATACTACCACAAATAAACTAATACATTGAAAAATACAAGAATCAAATGGGAAAAGTATAAGGCATGCATATTAATCTCAAATACAAAACAAGTTGGGGCATACCTTAGTATTGCAGTAGACAAATGGGGGAGGGGCGGGCTGGTAGCACTTTCTGTAGTGACCTCTAGTTTCACAAAAAGAGCCAGATGACAGTTGATGCTACAACTCCTAATGAAAGCAGCAGCCATAGATGAGGGAATAACAAGAGAGCTTAGAGCATTGCTGCAATCAGAAGCGGCCTTAGGTCAACTGGCGCCCTAGACAAAAGGGCTCCATGGTGCCCCCACCACACTACCCGGTGCCCCCATCCTGGTCTACCTACACCAAATAAATACTGGAAAAGCACCCCTGCTTGAGCAGTGCCCTAGGCAGTCGCCTAGTTGGCCTATGCCTAAGGCCAGCTATGGCTGCAATCACAGTGAGAGCAGCATATATGTTAAGTAACAGATCTAACTTCTCTGTCAACTGTAACAGCAGTCACTATCTCAGACTTTTATCCATATGGAATGTAGTAATGAGAAAAAGTAACAGCCAAAAGATGACAATAATCTTGCCTTACAATATTCGCTATCATTGACCCTAATTTATAATGGGATCTCTGAATACTAACAGTTTGTATGCAACAGTGAATAGCAGTCTATCCCAAAGTAATGCAGCCATGACAAATACATTTATAAAATAATGAGATTCAGGACTAAACACAACAACAAAACTAAACACACAGCGCTGCTTATCACAAAAATAAGTTAAAATAAATCATAATAATAAATAAAATGTGAAAAATCAGCAGTGCAAACCTATACCATATGATGTAGAAACAAAAAATAGGGAGGAGAAAAAGAAAAACTAGATGCAATAAATGTTACTGGGTCCTGTTGTGGATCACTGCATAGAGGGAGAAGACTGATAGTGCACGAAAGATGCTGAACACTATCCTACCAGGGGCAATCAGGTCATAAAATGGGAAGTGTGGTGTTAGCACTATTCATATGTACCTGTGAATCCAGTGCTTTGATACAGGAAAAAACAATATGTATCTGTGAAACCAATTCTTTGATACAGGAAAAAACAAACAGTGAAGATTAAAAGGGTTGCAGCACCTCCACTTAGTGGGAGTCATTCAGTCTATGCATGCTGAGTACTGCCAAACTGGGACACCACAGCAGCAGCTAAATGAGAAAGTAATATTATGAGAACAAGCAGGCTACTGAAACGGTTCAGTTATTATTGTTATAGGAGACATCCTGGTCAGACTAACACAAGCTTCTATTTTCAATTCATAATCCCATACTGCAAATCCAGCCAACAAAACATTGAAAACATGTATATAGATGGCACGTGTTATATGAGAAAATAGGCAAATCAGCAGTTGTGTTGTGCTGTTTTGCTTACTTCACATATCTTGTTATCTTTCAAAGTATGCACAGACAGAACAACGTAACACAGAAACTAACAGCTAGAATAACAAGTGTTACCAGGTATACTGTACTTCAAGAGGTTATGTGGGAATAACCGTGACCTCCAGAGTGAAGTTCAAGAGCTTGCTCTGTCTAATAATGGTAGCTGCCAAAAAAGCAATTACTTGAAAATGGAAATCAAAATCTAAACCAGTGATGGCGAACCTTTTGGTCTTGGTGTGTCAAAAATTTGGAAAATGCCTATCGTGACTCTGCTGGCATGCTCCCCCCCCCCCACACACACACACACACACAAACAAAAGAGCCACAATTCTTTGCATATTCATTTGTTTAAAAAATACAGTCCAATCGTGTGTCTTGCTATGTATTATAAAAGTAAGAGAAAAATCAATGACTTAAAATAGAGACAAAAATATGTGCACAGTTAATTGGGCTTAAAACAGTGCACCAAAAAATTGCCCTACTGGCCAGGAAAATAATAACCAGAAATTGGATTTCAGATACACCTCCTTTGTTCAATGAATTTAAAAATGTTATATAGTGTGCCATATGGAAATAAACACAATTAGGTCAAGAACAACTAGAAAAACATCTTATTATATTGTATGGGATCATTTACAAAATTTGTTAAAAAAATCCTAATTTCAATAGCATGGCATTTTAGTTTATTTAATTGATCTGATTGTAGTGGATGTCTTTGTAAATACTTTAGTTGTTTTGTTGAATGTTATAATCATATCTATTTTTAATTACTTGTATAAAATTGTTATGATATTTCTCTTGTATGTTAAAACAATAAACCTGTTTAAAAAAAAAAAAAAAAAAATTGCCCTACTTTTACTAGTAATTTTGAACTGAACTGAAAAATATAGAACACGTTGCATTTGATTTGATTAACATCAATTAATGACCTTTTTGTTGCTGAGTTTTAATAGATAAGTGCAGAGTCACATATTTCTTGTATTTTTGTTCATTCAGTTTTTCAGGTGTTGGTGAACGCTGGTGTGTCACCCAAAACGTCATGGTGTGTCACCTTTGACACACGTGTCATAGGTTCACCATCACTGATCTAAACCAGTTATACTGGAAGCAGTGAATATAGCAACAGAGATAAAACAAATAACTAGAACTGAGATCTTTAAAAAAGAATAGGAGCAAACTACATAGGAAAAATGGGAATAACAAGAACAATACATACAAGGGAGGAATGAGGCTTAAAAGGTGGCAGGACTTAAATGAGTAATATAGACTGGGAACATTACTCAAGCCCTAACTTTCTAGCCCAACGGTTCCTGGAGTTCATAAATTCAAATGCCATGGAACAGCTAGTCACTGTTCCCACGAGAGGAGAAAATATACTAGATCTCATTGTCACAAACATGGGGACAAAATGCTCCACACCGGAAGTATATCCCTCATTGGTGAGATCTGATCATAAACTAATCTCACTGGAAATCCACATCCCGCCCCCACCCCAAACAAAAAAGACCATAGTGAAGAACTTCTCTAAAGCAAACTTCACACTACTCAAGACTGGTGTGGTATCCTTCAAGGCCCCTGAGCCAGAGGAAACCACAACCCAAGCTCGGAAGCCCTTACAAATGCCTTCTATGAACACCTCCAGGACTGCATGGATCAGGCAATCCCAAATAAAACCAAGACTCTTTCCACAAAGGGCAAACGTCCAGTCTGGTGGACCCCAGCCATTAACAAACTTTACAATAAGAGGAGAAAGCTATTACATGATAGAACAAAATCCATAAAAGGGAAGTCACCCCTGATCATTATTAGTAAAAAATACGAGCACTCATAAAATCAACTAAGGCCAATTTTGAGAGAAAAATTGCCATGGATTCAAAGGACAATCATAAGGCCTTTTCAGCTATGTTAGGAACCTGGGTGGAAACTCCCAGATATGCTCAGAATTAGTCCAAAATGATACAAAAATCACTGAACCCACAGACATTGCCAACATACTGGCAGACAGGTTCAGTGCAAACTTCACCCCTCTCCCTTAAAGGAGAGATAACTATCCCAGCCGAGTGTAGCCTCCCGGACATCTCAAATGTGCAGGTGAAAGCTGCTCTCTCTAAAGCTAAAAACACAGCATCAATGGGACCGGATGGTGTCCCCGGCTGTGTGCTACACGAGCTAAATGAGGAATTAAACCCGCACATAAGGCAGCTGTTTAATCTCAGCCTTACCACAGGATACGTGCCCAAGGAGTGGCGTGCGGCAACTGTGGTCCCACTCCACAAAGGCGGCCTCTCGGACCCTGGTAATTACCGCCCCATAAGCTTAACAAGTCTAGTCTGCAAAGCTATGGAGAGGATCATAATGGAGCTCATAAACAAAGATATAGGGGACTTGCAGACATTGGACCCGACCCAGTTTGGCTTTGTCAAGGGAAGATCATGCCTTTTGAACTTGGTCAACTTCTTGAAACAGTCACCAAGGCCATTGATGAGGGAAAGGCAGTCCATACAGCCTACCTTGACCTTGCAAAGGCTTTCGACACAATACCCCACTCGGGTATTGTAGAAAAACTTACCAGCTTAAATGTAAACCCATATGTCACAAGATGGGTTGCAAATTGGCTTAAGGACAGAACCCACAGGGTTAGAGTTGCTGGCGCTGTGTCAGACTCCAAGCCGGTCACAAGTGGTGTCCCACAGGGCTCGGTCCTTGGCCCCCTATTGTTTGGCATCTACTTCTCAGAAGTACAGGCCAACATGGGAGGACTTTGGCTGACAAAGTTTGCAGACAACTGCAAACTGGGCGCCATAGTGGAAAGTGCATCGGACACAGATATCCTTCAGAAGGGACTCACGGAAACAGATAGCTGGTGCCAGAGCCATGGCCTGAAGTTAAACGCCAAAAAGTGTATAGTCATACCCTTCGGGAAAAACAAGGTAACCCCAAGCTACCATATAGGTGGCAATCCACTAAGCACAGAAGAGGTTATCAGGGACCTGGGGACCCAGGTTGACAGTGGCCTTTCTTTTGACACTCACGTTGCTAAAGTGGTTAGAAAGACCTTCTACATTGCCCACCTGATCATGAAGGATTCACATCCAGATCTAGTGAGGTCATTGTTCCCCTGTACTCTTCACTTATCAGACCAATGATCGAGTACAATGCCCCATTCGGGATGTATCTCACCCGACATCTGCAGCAATCGGAGAGACCCCAAAAGTTCCTCACCAAAAGGATAAAGGGACTCCAACATCTGTCATATGCTGCCAGATTGAAGAAACTCCAGCTCTATTCAGTCGCATACCGTCTGCTCAGAGGTGACATGTGCCTGACATACAAGGCCATGTCCAACCCGGAATTAATGGACATGCTCCACCTCAAAAAATCCAAATCCACCAAAACCACTAGAGCAAGAGACTTAAACCTTAGCACGGATATAAATAGGACGTGCTGGAGGGATAGATTTATCACTCAGAGACTCCCTATGCTGTGGAATAAAATCCCGGTCCATGTGAGGCAGAGCACCTCGCTGACTCTGTTCAAGAGAAATCTAGACCTGTGGATGGGAGATCGTAGGTTTACCCCGGGAATCATATCTGTGTCACTGCTGGACAGAGGCACAACAAACTAATGGGCACAGTATTTTTTCATATAAGGGGTGGCGTAAGCCACAAAAATTTGGGCTAGGCTTATAAATGCCTTAGGGCAGATAGCCTAGTATAAACCTATGAACCTATGAACCTATTATGTAATGTTTGAGTGAGAAAGATTGGGGAAATTATAAGTGATGTATAATGTTTGCAACTGGGACTGTGCCAATATGATTTGTGATGTAAAATGATTGCAACTAGGATTGTGTCGGTGTGGTTTGTTTTCATTTATGTAAATGTATGATTGCAAATGTAGTAAGTGATGGTTTACTAAAAATGGGCAAAGGGCCCTGTAATTTTCATGGGCCTTTTAGTTTAAAAGGGTAATTTGGTGATACAATGTTACTCAGAGGACGAAAGCGCTTAGTAAAGTAACAGTTTGCTATTAAATTATTGTGCTTACCTTTCAAGTCGGATGTTTTATTTAAGTATCTATCCAGAGAATTTATGCACTGCATTTTTTTATTCTGCTATTGGATTGTTGTCGAACTGACTGTAGTGGAATCTGGGGCCTGGCAGTCTTCCGTTTGTTCTTACACTGATTTTGCTTGGTTATTGGTTTTATTCTTCTTGGGAGTTCTTAATTATACCTAATCAGTTCAAGATGTATAATTTTCTGGAAATGACTAAACCAGATTTCACATTTATAGAACGTAAAGTTTATAATTCTATGTATTTTACAAAGACTTGTTGGGGAAATGAAAGGAAGTAAGATTTTAGATGGGAAGAAACCTCCATAACAGAAAAATATTTCCACGTCCTTTTCAACTTCTGTGGGTCTTTTTAACTAAATAAACCATTTAATGACTTAAGTTATTGGATTTTAATGTAAAAGTCTAAAGAGAAGGGTTTATTTGTAAATATTCACCTCTTCTTCTGCTGTTGTGAGAATTAGTACTTTGTCATTTGATTTACATTGTTGCTATATTGTTCTATATGTCTAGGCAAGAAAGCATAAAAAAATGCATAATGTAGGCAGGAAAGTAAAATAAAAATTTTAACTTACAGATTTTCTGATATAATACACTTTATTAATTAATTAATTTATTTTATTTAACATGTGTTTACCAGGAAAGTCTGACTAAGACAGAGTCCATTTCAGCTGATACCTGGGGAGAAATGCTCCAGATGCATGTCTTTGGAATGTGAGAGGAAACTGGAGCACTCAGAGGAAACCCAAGTGAATGCAAGGAGGACTTGCAGACTCTGCACAGAAGGCACTCCAGCTGAGAATCGAACCGGAGAACCTCTTGCTGTGAGGTGACAATGCTAACCGCTGCCCAACTGCACCACCCATTATTTTAAAATGAACAAGGAAAACTGACCAGTCATATTAATGACTGCTTGTGAATAAAACCCATGTAACATATTAAGCATACTAATTATGCTCTGAAACTGAGCTTCATTCTTGAGAACATCCACATCTCAAAGACATAACAGATTGATTATGATCAGACACCTGAATATAATCATCCATGTTATGACAAGGTGCATACTTGAACCTCACATAACTAAGTGAACCTCACACTACACATACACTGCTTCTGCCTTTACTCTTAATAACAATTTTGAAGTGGGCTCTAATCTAAAACTGAAATAAATAATGACTAAATACAATTGTAGTACATGGAGCTTGTTGATTATTCTGTGAAATCCAGAAAAAGATAAACTTGTTATACGTCTGTCTGATGTCAAAGAGGTTCATAACAAAATGTGTTATGCATGTTTTTCAGAGTTGCTGTGCTGTATTCTAATGCTACAGTATATACTATAGTCACTTAAAGAAGAGCAATAAGAAACTAAAATAACTGAATTCTGAAATATGCATTTCACTGTCACATAAAAAAGCTAGATTGATGTGTTTAACAGTTTTTAAAGCTGTAAGTCCATCAAATGTACACTTAGAATCTGACTACTGTCTATGTAGCAGTGCCATGAAATGCTTTGCCCTCCTCCAATTTTTATTTTTATTTTTTGTCACTAGTAATACATCAGAGCAGTTTAAGTTCTGTGTACTACAAAGAATTATTATGATCATATCCCTCCAATTATAAACAAAATGTTATGTTTTTAAACTGGATCTCAGTATTCACTTCAACAGCTTCAATTTACTTCACTCCACTCTCAAGATGAACTGAACACATAACAAGTTCATTGTGATCAGAGAGCCAGTCCTAATCCTGTACATTAAATGTTTCTATGAAATATTACACTGTTCTCATACCATATGCACATCCAAAAACTTAGACATTGCTTATAGTTTTGATTAGCACTGCCTGGTGACAGTGGGAAGTCTTTCCTTAACGTTGATTTCTGTTTAAGGATCGGTCTCTTGTTTTCCCTGGCAGTTATGTAACTAAGTCTCACACTGTAGTAAATGTCTTTGTTACTCAGTTTGTAAAAACTCTCAAAACAGCAACATCATTGCCAGTTGTGCTGCAAAGCAAACATTTCTTTACCTATATTCCACATTTCAGTACTGGGAAATATCCAGAAAATGAACTAAAATGTGGACATTTTGTTGGGAGAATTGTGATGAATTTCTGAGTTTGGGAAAAAGACAACTTTCTGATGTAACAGAGATTCTTAACAAAGATTTAACAAGCACCTTTCAGTGCTGTAAAGAAATACTCTTGTACTACAGCATTAGCAGCAAGCACAGATTGGCAGCCAAATTTTTTACAGCTTAAAAAGCTGCAATATATTTCATTGTCATGCACACTGAAGTGTCTAACAATTTTTAAAGCTGTTCATTCATCAAACACTTTGCTTCCTCTTACTTTCTGAGTGGCAGAATGCTTTACATCTTTGAAAATTGTAGCCACATTTTTCTGAAACTAGTAATAGATTGGGGCAGTTAAACATTCATATATTACAATGAATTATGATTGAGTCTTTCTGATCACAACTCACTAGTTATGTTTTCTAACTATAGATGTCAAGATTCACCTCAAGAGTTTTGCTGCACTCTTTTTTGAGGCAAATGTATTGTCTTGCATGTCACAAATACACAAGATAGTTATGATTGGAGACTCAGTCATAATCTCCTATATAATGAAGCTAGAGAAATAGTGAGGAAACAAAGTTAATCAGGGAGATTACAGATCAAGAGCTGTTAAGATTACTAGTGCCAGAAACATTGGGCAAGCTTTAAAAAATGTGACCTTGCAACTGCTGCTAGAATGACAGTTACACAGAAACACTCATTTAAGTTTGGACAGCCAGATAAAGACAACTTAGAGTAATAAATATTTTTTCCAGCTGTCAGATCGTGTGGTTATCTTTGAAAACTCAATCCAAATATTTCAATAAATTAATACTTCATTTCTAATGGTTGTGGTTCTAGAGTGTTTCATACCTTGCACCCATTAAGTTCCAGGACAGGTTAGATTCTCTGGAGACCCAAGCTGGAGCAGAGGAGTAAGTGGAGAATAAAAAAGGAAAAATACCCACTAAGTATCTTGATCTGGGTGGGGTTGTTTGCCTTTATAATGTCATTACTTTAGAAGTAAATAATCATAAATATTTCACCCAACAAGGTTAACACTTCTGTTATTGCTTATATTGAACCTTAAACCTCATGGATAGACAATGCCGATATGCTACTGTAAATCAGAATTGAGATGCACTGAAATCCATGAGAAAGACAATGTCATTCTTGAATAGGTTTTATACCTGAGTATCTTATTAGAATTGTCTGATCATTTTATTATTAACTGCCTTAAGGGAATCAACATATAACCGCTATATTCTAGTAACAAATCCAATGTTTTAGAGGACGTTTGTTATCACAGATCTGACAGTATATCTGGTTTCTATTGAAGGCTTAATTGATTGATGAGAAGAAAGTAACGACAAAAATATATGTGGACTAAGTTTTCAATAATATATTTCATCAGAAATATATATATATATATATATATATATATATATATATATATATATATATATATATATAAAACAATATATATAACAATCACTTCATAGACACCATTAACACAAATCACTGACAGACAAACAATTCTCAGATCAACTACACATTCTCAATCACCCCCCCCCCCTCCAAAATATCTCCCACACATTCCAGGACTTACTACAGATAAATCTCATTAAACCAAATCCTTAACACAAACTCAGTCTCAGCCCTCCCCTAGTTTACTTTCAAACACTAAAACTACTACCTCCTTCCCTGAGTTCACACTCAATACTGTCTCTACATCAACTATAAAAAAAAAAACTTCTCCTAAAGCTTAAACATACCTCTAATGCAGCAGACAATTTGCCCACAGAGTACCTAAACATTCCTGCTGAAAGCATAGCTTATCCCATCGGCATAATCATTAATAGATCCATCCAAGAATCATATGTTCCCAACCTCTGGAAGAAAGCACAGATACTTCCTCTACACAAAGGGGGTAACTCAACCAATATTTCTAACTTCTGCCCTATCGCTATATTATCTCCCATCTCTAAACTTCCTGAAAAATGCATGCACATACAACTCTTAGACTTCCTTGTCAAAAATAACATCCTCTCTTAGACCCAGCATGGTTTTAGACCTGGCCATAGTACCTCCACTACCCTAATCTCATTTATGGATGAAGTCAACAAAGCACGTGACTCTCGTAAAATTGTCTCCACTCTATTTATGAACTTATGCAAAGCCTTCAATACAATCTCCCACTCTCTTCTCCTTTCCCAATTTTAAAATATTGTCCTTTCAACTCTATCACTTAGCTGGTTAAAAAGCTATTTATCCAACAAACAACAAGCCATAAAATGGAAACAATCCATCTCACCTTACATGCACAATTCAAAAGGTGTCCTTCAGGGATCTATACTAGGACCTCTTCTTTTTAACATTTTTATCAATAACATTCACTCCTCCTTCCAGCTATGGTCTGTTGTGCAGTACGCAGATGAATTCACTATTATCTATTCTGCTGACAACCCTAAACGATTGGAACTCATCACCCAAGCAGCATTCACAGCCATTGAGACTTGGCTCTGTAAAAAATCACCTGTTTTTAAATCACAATAAAACCATGCTCATGCTTTCCCCTGCAAAGAGAAATACTGCATTCAGCAAACCTCTGTTTAATACAATCCTTGAACCACACAAAAATAGAAGCATTCAGCAAAAATCTGTTTAATACAATCCTTGAACCACACAAAAATACAATTAGTTACTCATACAAAATTTCTAGGGGTCATACTTGATGAAAACTTGTTTCACCTTCACATTCAAAATAACATCAGCAAAACTCACAAAAAGCTAGGCCTATTATACTAACACAATGTGTTCCTATCTCCATCTACCAAGCAAATCCTTGCCCCCACCTTTCTTCTTCCCTCACATCTTTACGGAGCCCCATTACTTACCACCTTTCAATCTTCACTCAAGAATAGGCTTGAAATATGCTAAACAAAATAGACAGATTTGCAGCTAACACTCATCTTTCCACACACCACTGTATACCACTAAAATCCTTAACTGAATTGAACTTCCCCTCCATCTCACCTATTTCCAACCAACTGTTGCGCACAAAATACTGTTTAATCCTCAAGCTTGCCCTGTTCTAACTTCCATTTTCTCCCAATATAATCCCAATAGGCCATTGAGATCTGAAAATCAACAACTATTGCAAGTCCAAAAACCTAAGCTACCTGCTGGCCAATGAGTCTATATTAGAAGAACGAACTGATGAGACAAGTAAAACCCGAAGTCTGAAAACAGAGAAGCTATGGAACAGCGATTTTTTTCCAAAAAAAAAAAAAAAACAATTATAAAGACAAAAATAAAGTGGTGGGCTTTGCCCCCCATACCCCCCATGTGGGGGGGGCTGTGGCCCTTACACCCCCCTACTTAAATATACCAACTCCGAGATTGCATCACAGTGTTGAAAACAGCAAAGTCCTGAGAACGGCCTAGCAATTTTTTTCCCTGGGAAAAAAATCATTGTTCAGTAACTTCGCTGTTTTCAGACTTCGGGTTTTACATGTCGACGAAAGTGCATTCGCTCTTTAGTCGCTTTGCTCTTCTAATATAGAACCCTGGCCAATTCCTTTACTCTTGGAGTAAAGAAAAATTTGGAATAGTCTTCCTCAAAGTATCTACATTACTAACAAATCCAGTGCCTTTAAACAAGCCCTTCATACTCACCTTTACTCTACCTGGCATTGTTACTGTACTCAGCGTCTTCCCCCCATAACCTAGTTTTTTTTTTCTTTTCTTTTTTTTCCTCATCATTTTCTCAGCCAGTTACCCTCTCTATTCCACTCCTGCTTTCTCTCATTCTCCACCCACTTCTCTAGCATATCTATTTCACTCTCCCTTTGTCCTTTCACTTTCAGACAAACTCTAATCTCCATTTATTTCTTTTTACTTCTCTCAGTTTTCAACTATTTTCTGCATACTGTCACTCATCTACTCTTCCGTATGTTAATTCCTCACTTGTATAATCTTATTAACTTGTTTTTGCATCCTTTTCCATTATCATAGGCTCATAGGAGGTTACTAGGTTATTGGCCCTGAGGCTCTTATAAGCCTAGCCAAGAGTTTAGCCCTTGTTTAGACAAATCAGCACCCATGTTATATCCACTTTCAAACTTATCCTCCTGCTCTGTAATTGCACTATATCAGTCTTACTTATGGAGCTTTTCTCCCTGGGTATCCACTGCAAATGGGCTCTACATGGCCCAGTGGGCTATCCCAGTAAACAAATGCCAATAAATAAATATATATATATATATATATATATATATATATATATATATATATATATATATATATATATATACACACACACACATATATTCATTCATATGTAACATGCTGTAGCTGAAATGCATAAGTCTGAAGCAATTACAGCGGTGAAGTCAGTTTCAACATTATCTTGCACTGAAATCCCTAAGAACAAAAGAACACTCAGGCGCACTTTGTAACTGAGAGCACTGCTGTTAGAACCTAAAAGTTTCATAATAAAACATCAAAGGAAACTGAGCTATGCCCTTTTATAGGCACAGGGCACAATGGTCATATACTTTTGCTGTCACAGTGTGGCATTTGGCATTATATTCTGTTTCCATTCAGGTTGGTACATTAAACGTCTGCTCAACGTGTGCACAGTCATGGCCTGAAGTGCCTTATTGACTTCTCTTTCCTTCATAAGTAAAAATCATATATATTTATGTTGACTAAGAAAGTTTTCTTTTTTGCTTTTCACTAGAATTATGACCCCTGGACTTCCACGGTGGTACAGCAGTAGTGTTGTTGCCTCACAGCAAGAGGTTCTCCCGTCTGATTCTTGGATTGGGTTGGGAGAGCCTTCTGTGTGGAGTCTGCATGTCCTCCCCGCGGTCGAGTGGGTGTTAGAAAGACATGCGTTGAATGAGCGTGCCTTCGTTGAAGGCTGGGCGTCGGGCTGGCAACTCAACACCATAAAAACCAACTGCCAATCATTAGCAGACCGGAGTTTCGCTGTGGCGACCCCTAACCAGGGAAAAGCCGAAAGGCAAACAACAACTAGAATTATGACCCCCCCCACGCTTTAGATTCATACCATGAAGGATCTTACATAAAGTTCTGCATGTGTTTTTATACCTGGAATCACCAGCATTCTGCAACAAAGGCTAGTGACGTATCCTAATAAATCTTCTGTAGTATTTTATATAGGTACAGAAATTGGCACTATATTGCTAGACATCACCTGTTGTCATTTGTAAGCATTTGGAGGCCCTGTTTCTTGCCAGTTAGTGACAGATAAACAAACATTTTGCATATTTTCAGGATGAAAAGCTCGATATGTACCTGAAGTATATAACTGCTGTATTCTTACAAAAATAACTTAATACATAAAAACTGTAGGTAGAAAGAATACTGCAGACACTTAAGAACTTCAAAACTTCCAGAGGAAGAACCAACC
Organism: Protopterus annectens; assembly: GCF_019279795.1. Classification (NCBI taxonomy): domain Eukaryota; kingdom Metazoa; phylum Chordata; order Ceratodontiformes; family Protopteridae; genus Protopterus; species Protopterus annectens. The sequence continues at coordinate 306,191,103 of NC_056742.1, read as the reverse complement.
TGAGGTCGTGGATTCTTTTAAAATACAGCTTTATTTGTTCAACATGCAGCGGGTAGAGAAGTGCAGTCAAATCGAGCAGTTCAGGCCTTCAAAAGTAATCCAGCGATCAGCAAAACGTACAAGTGACAAAAGAAACGCACTGATCACACTTGTAAGTTTTGCTGATTGCTAAATTACATTTTAAGAACTGAACTAAAATAAAATAATACTCTTTTCTCATAAAAAGTGTGAGTTTCTGACATTTATATCAAAATATGCATATTTACTTATTTTGACTGGATTTTGTACTTGCTTTACTAAGTTTAAGAGATTTATTCGTGTAGGCAGTTTCATATTTTTTAAGTTTAAGTTTAATAACAGTTAATACCATTACCAGGGTCACACTGTTTCAAATCTGGGGAGTATTTTTGTATAGTTATTCCACTGAGAACAGCATGTAGAAAGTTTCTTACACTGTTTGTTTATTTTTGTGGGGCTGTGTGTGACACTTGACTTATTGAAACTTTGAAGGACTCTGCAGATTTTATCTTGTTATTCACATATTTAACATTCCTTTATGCCTGTTTTATAAATGAGAAATAAACTACATATTAGAGCATCTCAACCTTCAGATCTTCTGGAGGCCTGATGACCCCTAGACCCTGTTGTATAAGAAAAATTGTACCCAGCCTTAGCATGGAGAGTTGGGGACCCATCTCTGACAGGACAGTGATACAGCTGCCATCAATGTGGCTGGGGGAGATGAGACCACTGCCACTATTATGACTTCCAGATGACAGAATACCATCAACTGTGACATCAAGATGGCTGGGACTGATGATCCTGAATCCCACCACAGCCAACCAAGAATTAAATAATAGCAAGAAAGTGCACACAAGTTTTTTTCTATAATTAATTCACTA